>NC_141615.1:12219986-12522486 GCF_047967505.1 Dipteris shenzhenensis
TCATAAACCAATATATTAAAACCTAGCCAAAGTATTCATACCATCATATATTAGAGTTGAACCAAGTTTCATCTTCGTTTGACCAAGATGGTTATTGAAAACCAATGTTGGTGACCCACACGTGTTCTAGTGTGTGCGACCAGGTTCTTTAAAACGAAAAGCCATGTATAGACCTATTTATGGGACAAGATTTGACATGGTGCTTTGGCATAATATTAATGAGAATCATACCTAGTCTCAGTCCATTATGAGATATAGAGCCCTGGATTTGATCTTACTCTAACAAAAATATTTCTCGTCATCGCAGGGTGGCAAAGAAAGGGTTATCTAGCCTAAAACAATATGCTATGCTACTACAAATGTAATAGAGCCTAGCCATAATATTTATTCCATCATCTTGTAGATTCCTACAAAGTTTTGTCCACTTCTGACCATTGATGCCACACATGGTTATGAAAAACCAACATTGGTGATGCTCATGTGTTATAGTGTGTTGATGGGGAATTACAAGATAAAAAGGCATGTATAGACCTATTTGTGGGACAAGATTTTGTACAGTGCTCGGGTAAAATGTTATATGAGAGTCCTACCAACAATTCTCGGCCCATTACAAGATATAGAGAAAAGGATTTGAACTTACCCTATCAAAAATGATTCTGCTCGCAATGTGGGAAAAAAAGGGTTGTCTACTATAAACCCATATGCTACGGCACTCGAAATTCAATAAAAACCCATACAAAATCTCTATTCCATCATGTATTATAATCATATGAAGTTGCATCTTGTCTGTGATCCACACGTGTTCAATGTGTGCAATGAGGTTCTTTAAAACAAAAAGCCATGTATAAACCTATTTCTGGGACAAGATTTGACATAGTGCTTTGGTATAATATGAATGAGAAGAATACCAAGTCGTGATCAATTACAAGATATAGAGCCATTAATTTTACCTTACCCTAGAATAAATATTTATAGTCATAGTGTGACAAAGAAAGTGTTCTCCACCCTAAAACAATATGCTATTCTACTACAAATGCTATAAATCCTAGCCATAATCTTCATGCCATCATGTATTAGATTCATACAATCTTCTTTTTACCATTGATGCCGATTACGGTTATGAAAAACCAACGCTGGTGACCCTCACGTGTTGTAGTGTATGTAACGGGGACTTGTAAAATAAAAAGACATGTATAGACCTATTTATCGGTCAAGATTTGGTATGGGTCTTGGGTAAAATGTTATTGGAAGTCATACCAATTCTTGATACATTATGAGATATAGAGCAAGGGATTTGAACTTAGCCTATCAAAAATGTTTCAGTCCGTAGTCTCATAAAAAAATGGTTGTCTACCATAAACCAATATGCCACGCTTCTTGAAATGAAATAAAAGCCTAGCCAGAATATTTATACCATCATATATTAGATTCGTACCAAGTTTCATTTTATTTCAACCATCGATGTCAAACATGATTATTCAAAACCAACATCGGTGACCCCTCGATGACCCACACATGTTCTAGTGTGTGTGACGACGTTCTTTAAAACAAAAAGCCATGTATAGACCTATTTATGGGACCACATTTGATACAATGATTTGGTATAATATTACTGAGAATATACCAAGTGTCAGTCCATTACGAGCTATAGAGCCATGGATTTGACCTTACCCTAACAAAAATATTTCTCGTCGAAGTGTAGTAAAGAAAGGGTTAACTAGCCTAAAACAATATGCTATGTTACTCCAAATGCAATATATCCTAGCCGTAATCTTTATTCCATCATCTTATAGATTCCTACAAAGCTTTGTCTTCTTCTGACCATCGATGTTGAACATGGTTATTAAAAATCAACATTGGTGACCCTCACGTGTTGTAGTGTGCGTAACGAGGATTAGTAAACTAAAGGGGCATGTATAGACCTATTGATGGGACAAGATTTGGTATGGGGCTTGGGCAAAATTTTATTGAGATTCATATTAATTCTCGGTCCATTACGAGATGTAGAGAAATGGATTTGAACTTAGCCTATCAAAAATGTTTCGGCTTGTGGTGTGGGAAAAGAAGGGTTGTCTACCGTAAACCAATATGCTACACTACTCGAAATGAAATAAAACCTAGAAAAAATATCTATTCCATAATGTATTATAATCCTACTAAGTTTCATCGTGTTTCGACTATCGGTGTCCAACATGGTTATGGAAAACCAATGTTGGTGACCCACACACATTCTAGCATGTGCAACAGGGTTTTTTAAAACAAAAAGACATTTGTAGACTTGTTTATGGGATAAATTTTGGTACAACACTTGGGTATGATGTGACTTAGAGGTATACTAACTCTCAATCCATTACGGGATATAGAGCCAGGGATTTGGACTTACCCTTTAAAAATGCTTTAGCTCGTAGTGCGGCAAAAAACTGTTATTAACCATAAAATAATACGCTACGCTACTTCAAATGCAATAAAAATTATACAAAATCTTAATTCCATCATGATTAGATTCCTATCAAGTTTCATCTTGTTTCAATCATCGATGCCCAACATGGTTATGAAAATCCAACGTTTGTAACCCACATGTGTTCTAGTGTGTGCAACACGATTTTTTAAAACAAAAAGGTATGTATGGACCCATTTATGTAACAAGATTTGGTACAATGCTTGGGTATGATGTGAATCATAGGCATACCAACTCTTGGTACATTATGAGATATAGAGCCATGGATTTGACCCTACCCTATAAAAAATGTTTCAGCTCGCGGTGTGGCACAAAAATATTTATCCTAAAGCAATATGCTCCACTACCTCAAATGCAATAACACCTAGCCAAAATATTTATGCCATCATGTATTATATTCCTATCAAGTTTCATCTTGTTTCAACTATCGATGCCCAACATGGTTATGAAAAACCAATGTTGGTGACCCACACATGTTCTAGTATGTGCGATTGGTTTTGTTTTTAAAAAAGGGCATGTGTAGACCTATTTAAGCTTGGGGAGATGTCCAACCCATAGTTTCAACCCATGATCTTCACTACAAGACCTATAGCCCTTGATCTAATCTCTAATCCAAGGGATACATTCAAATTTAAGATAAAACACTACAAGCCATTAGATCAAGGGGTGGGTCTAAGGGATATCATCAAAGAATAGAGGGATGAAATATCTGCCCTCCATCAAAACAAAGATCTAATGGAGGATATGAGAGGAAAATCTGCTTCAATCTAGGACATATATTAGATGGAAGATCCAAGGGAGGAGATGGGTGTAGAAGGGGCTACAATTCTCGCCATAGATTTGATGAAAGATCCAATGAAGAAGATGGGTGTAGAAGGTGCTTCAATTTAGGCCATAGATTTTATGGAAGATCCAAGGGAGGAGATGGGTGTAGAAGGGGCTTTAATTTGGGCCATAGATTTGATGGAAGATCCAAGGGAGGAGATGGGTGTAGAAGGTGCTTCAATCTAGGCCATTGATTTTATGGAAGATCCAAGGGAGGAGATGGGTGTGGCTTTAGTTTGGGCCATAGATTTGATGGAAGATCCAAGGGAGGAGATTGGTGTAGAATGCACTTCAATCTAGGCCATAGATTTGATGGAAGATCTAAGGGAGGAGATGAATGTAGTAGGCACCTCAATCCTAGCCCTCCATTATACACCTCAATCCTAGCCTTCCATCTATCAAGGTTGATCTCTACCATCCATTATGGTCCTCCATCCTAGCCCCCCATTATGCGCCTCCATATTAGCCCCATTAATCTTGATCTGGATCAAGGGAAAGGTACTTATTGATCAAGTTTAATACTCCTCCCCCTCCCCCCTTTGATTTAATTCAAACCCTCCTCCCCCTCCTTTTTATCCCTAAATATTTTACTTACTTGAAGGCGTACCCTTCCCCCCTTTAACCCTAACTATTTATACCACTCCCCCCTCCCTCCTTTATTTAATTGAAGCCCTCTCCCCTTCCTCCTTTATCCCTAAATATTTTGCCGTGTATACCACTCCCCCCCCTTTATTTAATTGAAGCCCTCCCTCCCCCTTTTATCTTTATACCTCTCCCCTCCCTCATTTATCTCTATATATTTTACAATCATATACCACTCTTCCCCCCCCTTTATTTAATTGAAGCCTCCCTCTCCCCTTTATCCCTAAATATCTATACCACTCCACTCCCCCTCCCCCCTTTATTTAATTGAAGCCCTCTCCCCTCCCTCCTTTATTCCTAATAAATATATTGCCATCATATACCACCCCCCCCCTTCTTATTTAATTGAAGCCCTCCTTCCCCCCTTTATCCCTAAATATTTTATTTACTTGAAACCCTCCCCACATAAATGTTCTGCCATCATATACCACTCCCTGATCCCCCCAACAAATAATAATTACAAGTAGAGACTTTATGTATGATAGGACACCTATTGCACCTCAATCATCCTAGACCTCCATCTAAGGAGATTGATATCCACCCTCAATTATCATCCTCCATACTAACCCTACATTATGCACCTCTATCTTAGCTATTGATCTTGATATAGATCAAGGGTCCACATTAAAAGGTGCCTACTACTTCTTAATGTAGCCTCCCCAAAGTCAAAATTAGCCACTTGGAGCCCACCAAAGTGCATCCACCATCCACTAAAGTCATCCTAGGTCTTTCATCTAATCACAATCCACCAAATTAAAGGTACCCATGTCAGTTTACTGAGATGCAATAACACCGAGTCAAAATCTTTATGCCATGATGTCTTAGAGTCCTACCAAGCTTCATCTTGTTTCAACCATCCATGCCTAACATATATAGAAAGCCTATGCTATTGATTTTTAATTCTAAATCCTATATCATAAATTCTAAACCCTAAATCCTTTATCCGCCCTAAAATACTAATTAAAAAGTATAATTAATAAATAGATTATTGAACTAGGATTTGGCTAATAAACCAAAGTATGGAGTAAAATGTAACATTCATGGAAACACAGGAAGGCCCAAAACAAGAGCCTCAACGGTCTCGGCAATAGTAATTTTCAGAGACTACATTCATAAAAATGCTTTACCTCAACCCCATCTATTTGAAATGCATCTTCCGATAGGTTTGACAAAAAGATAAGTATTTAAGTCTATTGGAGAAATAGAGAAGCAAAGAGGGTATGCTTTGACATCTTTTCACAATTTGTATGCTCTCTGGAAGAAGAGCTTTGGACATGTTAAAATCTCAAAGAGGCAAAAAATGTCAAAGTGCAATGACTATGATGATATAAAGCGAGCACTTGAGAGTGCAATCTCTCCACAACAAAGAGAAGCATACATAAAAAAGAGAGAATTTCATCATGGACTTGTTTGGCATTCTAGAATAAAATATGCATTTTGGAAGGAGCAAGCTATTTCTCATCCAAATGAGTATGCGTTATTGTAGATGGTATGGATCAGGATACAACAACATTACCTAGATTTGTTAACACCTCACCTAAGCTACAAGGAAAGTACTTTTTGAAGATACATTTATGTGGAGTGTTAGTGCATGGATATAAGTGTTTTGCAAACATATGGATTTATTCCTTGCATCTACATGATAGCAATCAAGTTGTGACATCCATTATGAAGGCAATTCACATTGTACATGCTGAAAAAGGTCACCTACTAGTAAATTTGAGAATACAGGCAGACAATTGTGGATGAGAGAATAATAATGTACTCTTCTTTGCATTTTTCTCAATGCTAATCACTCATCAAATCTTCAATGAGATTGAAGTTGGGTTTTTGTTGGTTGGGCACACACAAGAGAATATCGATCAGGTATTTAGTACAATCTCAAGAGCGCTAAAACACAAGGACATAAAGACGATGGATGACTTGATAAGAAAATGTGGGAGGCAGGTTGGTGGCCACAAGGAAGGTGCAGTATGCTCCATGGTTGAAAGGATGTATGATTGGAAGAGCATTATTCTACCTTTCATACAAAAAGGTAGTCATGCCCTCATAGGTCATAGCACTCCACATTACTTTTGTTTTTTGTTAAAGGATGAATAACCAATGATGCAGTGGCAACACTATTCTCATGATACAACATGGGAACCTGAAGAACCTTATAGTCTCTTAACTTCAATTCTAAGTAACGAAATGCATCCAACATGGGCTCCTATAAAAGAATTCAGCAAGATTTCCAAAGGTGAAATAGAAGGATTAAAAGCTTTTATTACATACAAAAAGGAAATGCTGAAGAGATTTCCTGATTGGAAGCCCTCTTGGAAAGAACACACTGCTGTTATAATTAGGAAGACCTACCAATTGATAAAGGACCTTGAGAAAATGCGAGAAGATGATGTTAAGAGAGAACGCGGCCTTAGTTTGAGAAAATGTGAGAAGATGATGTTAAGAGAGAATGCGGCCTTAGTTTTGGCCAAATGTTGGTAATGACTTGCGCCCAGCTTGTGGCCTCTTTGAAAATGAGTTTGAATCGATGTTACCATGTCCATATTGTGGACCAAAGAAGAGAGAGTTTATGCCACAAATAGACCTAGACATCCATTGTTTTATTGCAATTCGACCATCGAACGATGAACATGAGAACATGAAGTTATGGGTTGCAAAAGTGGTGGACATGAGCATGGATGACTAGGGGAGAGCTACAACATTTACAATAGTATGGTATGAGCCACGGGGTAGGAAGGAGAACCATGATAACAATACATTGTATACTAGTTGTTTGAAAAAGGAATGGGTCCCATGTTAGATATGCTCAATGCACCACCCTCTTGGTAACCACCAGTGGTCCAAGGTGCTCGAGTTGTAAGGCCCCCATATGAGGAGAAGCCATGTGTGAGCTCGGGACACTGGATGGTGGATCCTGACTTGCATGTCAGATGAGCTCTATCAATGAGACCGTTGATGGTAGAAAGGTGATTGTATGGGAGCCCCTTGCTCTCGTGATGGTATAGGGAATATTCCCTAAATATTTCATGGATGACTAGTCGGTTCCATCGACTAGGTTGACTGGTCAGCTCCATCGACTAGGTTGACTGGTCGGCTCCACCGACTAGGTTGACTAGTCGGTTCCACCGACTATGTTGATCCGACTACCACCCTCATAGCTATAAAAAGGCAACCTTCCTAGTCCATTATACTAGATCAGATCTTCCAGCTAGTAGCTCTTCACCTAGTATCTGTCTAGATCGCCATCTAAGCTCCACTATGGGAGTGCACGGGTGGACGAAGCCATCATCTATACTACATCAATATTGAAGGAAAATTTTGTTCGTGCTGTGTACTCTCTCTTCTTTTTTCAGTTTTTGTTTGGCTGCGTCGTGTAATTTAACATGGTATCAGAACCCAGGCGGCTATAAGGATCGAAGAGTAGAAGAGAGGCGAGGGCTTCAACAGCATACAGAGTGATGGCAACAAGAAGCGGATCGAGTTCAATAGCTATAGCTGCACCAACAATCTAGGCATTGAGGATTCACCCACCAGCCTTCACTGAAGGAAAGCTAGATGGTATGAACTACACTCTGTGGAAGTTTAAAATTACTACTATTTTGGATTCATATGAGCTTTTGGAGATAGTACTTGGGATTGACCCAGAACCACAAGGAACCCCTGACCCAGGAAAGACCATTCCATCTATCTCTTCTTCTTTCTACCATATTGAAGTCCCCTAGTAAGATGGTGTTATCTTTTAGGGTTTTACCTTCCCACATGAGTGCTCTTTCCCTAGTAGAGTTAGGTGCATAGATCGAGTACAGTTGACACTCTAGGTCGAGATGCAAGAAGTCAACACCTATTTTGTTTTGGCCAAAGGCAGTTAGGATCCCTCCTACCACCACCTGGGAGAGATGCTTGGCAACTCCCATCACTACCCCCCCTCTACCTTCTTCGTGGTGAGTGCAATACCATTTCCTTTTGTCATCAACTTGTCTGAGTTGCCACCTTAGCTTTGAGCCTCCAACCTTTACTTCCTGAAGTGCTATAAAGTCGGGAGTGAGACCTCTACTTCTAATTTATCTTCTAAGAATTGATGGCCTAAGATCATTCAAAAATCCTTGGACATTAAGACTAAGGAAGGTGAAAAGGTCTTGCTTTTGCATCATTGGGTAATACTTTTATTTCTTTTGTTCTTAAAATTCACCTGCGGTACAAGGTTGAAGCCTCTTGATAGCCTTATCTTCTCTCTCTCTGTTGCTCCTAGCTCCTTGGCCTTCTTGTTCATAGGGGCTAAGTGAAAACTTCATCTTTCATCCTGGATGGTTTTTCTACCTTTCACTAGAGTAAAGGGAGGGTCGTCTCTGTCTAGGGCTTCGTGTTTTTCTCGTTCTAGTTGGTATGCACTCCTGCATGTTTTCTACAAATCGCTCATCCTCAAAGCTATCTATCCTATTTTCATCATTTGTCTCTCTCGAGTCTCCCTACTCTACTTGTTGTTCTTTCTTGACCTCTCTCCATTGCCCTTTATCTTTCCCAACATGTTCTTGCTTTTTGGGGTCAACTACGGGGGTTTCTTCTTCAACTTGATCATGTTGCGGACAAGCCATGGGTGTCTCTAGAGTTTCTTTCCTACAGTTATTTCTAGCTGGGCAATCCTTACCGAAGTGTCCTCCCATGCCACAGAGGAAGTTACAAGACTTGGGGTGTTTTTGTGGAAGACTTCCTAGATCAGTTTTGCTCCTCCCCATCTAGAACTCAGATGGCATTTGGTGGGTTTGTAGCTAGGTCCATCAAGACGTAATCTTAGGGGTTTCCTCTCGAACTGATGAACCTTTCGGTTTCCAGAGGTAAGAACTGACCTAGGGGCCCGCACAATGCTTCAACTTGAGGGGAGAGGAAGAGTGAGAGATGAGGGAATTCTACCCAAATCAACACTTTGGAGAGAGGAGGTGAGTGAGATGAGGAGAGAGGGCACAGCTAGAGAGTACACCACAAATGACTAGCTGTACACTAGATTTAGTTGAAAATGTAGAATATATACAAAGCCATTTAGGGTTAGGGTTAGGGCATCTAATCCTTTCCTTTATAGTGCTCTATAGGGTTAGTGCTATGCACATATCATCACATGATGTTGAGCGTGATCTCTCAACACCTTCCCTCAAGATCAACATCATGAAGTAGGCCTTCCCTCAAGATGATGATTCTGGGGAATCGAAGAAGGACTAAACATTACATTCCATCACACCCCTTTAATGGGAATTTCCTTCCTCTGCGTCAAACCAAGAGCTTGTCGGTGTTTCTCAAAAAGCTCTTTATCAAGTGGTTTGGTAATAAAGATGTCTGCAACATTCTCTTTGCTATCACAATGTTGCAGTGTGATGTCACCAAGTAACACTGTTTCTCTAATGAAGTGCTCTCTGACATCAATGTGCTTTATCTTGGAGTGATATACTAGATTCTTGGACAATGCTTGAGTCGACTGGTTATCACAGTATATTGTTGTTGGCTTTGATTCATCAAAGTAATCTATTTTTGACAATAGTCTTCTCAGCCATATAGCCTCACATGCACCTGTAGTGAGTGCTCTATATTTTGCTTCAGTCGAAGACAAAGAAATAGTTGGCTATTTGTTTGACAACCATGATATAGCACCTTGACCAAGGAAAAATGCATATCCCTCTGTGGATCTCTTGATCTCATGATCTTTGGCATAGTCACTATCACAGTATCCATGCAACCGTGAATGACTTCCTCTATATTCTATCCCAAACTATCTTGTACCTCTAATGTATCTCAAGACACTTTTGGCTACATTCCAGTGAGACTATTTTGGATTTGCCATAAATTGTGCTAGTGAGCTTACTACATAACAAATATTTAGCCGTGTGATAGTCAGATATATAAGAGATCCGACGAGCTGCCTGTAGTACCTGTCATTGACTATAGGCTTTTCTGAATCTTTGGTAAGTTTCAAACTCTGTTCCATGGGAGTGGCTACAATCTTGCAATTTGCCATATGAAACTTCTTCAGGAGACTGTCAACATATTTGAGCTGACTCATAAAGGCGATGTCTGAATCTCTCCAGAACTCAATACCAAGACAATAGTGCATAAGTCTAAGATCTTTCATGTCAAACTCTATAGATAAGTCTTGTTTTAATTTTATGATGAAGCTATCCTTGCTTCCTATAACAATTAGATCATCTACGTATAAAAGTACAATAGTAATGTCTTCCCCTTGAACTTTGTAGTAGAGAGTATGATGTGCATTGGATTTCATGTATCCCAGATCAGCAAAATACTTGCCGATTCTATTGTACCAACTTCTAGGTGCTTGCTTTAAGCCGTAGAGACTTTTCTTGATATGGCAAACCTTATTCTCCTTTCCTGGTTCAACATAGCCTACTGGGTGTTACAAGTAGACTTCCTCGTCTAGGTAACCATTGAGAAATGCATTCTTGATATCGAGCTGGTATACATTCCATCTGCTGAGTGTCGCTAGTGATATCAAGAACCATATGGAATCAATCATTGCTACTGGAACATAAGTCTCATCATAGTCTTGACCATATTGGTGTGCAAATCCTTTTGCAACTAGTCTGACTTTGTATCTTTGAATACTTCCATCAAGATTCTACTTCACTTTGTATACCCATTTGTTTGCTATGGCCTTCTTTCCTGGTGGAAAGTCGCATAATTCCCAAATATTATTCTTATACAAAGCATCCATTTCTTCATTCATAGCAGTTTGCCATTTTGGCTTGTCTACTGCATCTTCGAAGTATACTGGTTCTTCTGAGCCATGATGGTAGTCACTGAGAGCATAGTTGGTGGTTTCAACATGAATTGCTTTGCCTTTCTGAGCATATGTCAAACTGGCTAGAGGTCTGCTTTCCTTGGTAGACCATCTGAGCTACTATGGCTCTGCTTGGGGTGTTTTAGGCAATTCTTGCTCTTCTTCATCAACCATTTTTGTAGATGATTGTGAAATTGGTGAGTTTATCTCCTGTATGTTTGAGGTTTTCCATTCTGACTTCGCATCCAATTTCTTGTGATCATCATCATGTATGTGGGCATATGCTATGCAACCAAATATGCGGGGATCACCCAATGTGTGGCATATCTTTGTAAGGTCTCATACCCTGAATCGGTTCGGTAGGAAGCCGATTAAGCAAGTAGTTTGCAATGGCTATTGCTTTTGCCCAATATTGATTCAGAAGATGCTTCTCACTAAGCATTGCTCTAGCACTATATGCTAAAGTACCATTCTTCCTTTTAGCTCTTGCATTCTGCTAAGGAGTATCTGCACAAGTGAATTGTCTTCAAATGCCGTGACTTCTGCAAAATTTCATGAATGCTGAAGACATGTATTCACCTCCTCTATCTGAGCTCATGGCTTTGATGTTTCTGCTTGTCTGGTTTTCTACCATGGCTTTGAATTCTTGAAATTTGGAAAACACTTTAGATTTCTCTTTTAGAAAGTAGACCCAACAATATCTGTTATAGTCGTCGAGGAAAGTCAAGTAGTAAATTGAACCAATGATGTTGCGGGTCTGGGCATAGGGTTTGGGAATAACCCCATACATTTGTATGTATCAAATCAAGAATACCTCGTGCTCGAGAGATCCTGCTGCCGAAATTGGTTCTCCTTTGTTTGCTGAAGCAGCATGCTTCACAAACTTTTCCAAGAAACTGAAGCTTAGGAATCCCAATTGCCATATTCTAATTCCTGAGATCTAACAAGCTCTTGAAATTGACATGATCATATCTCTTGTGCCATTTTGCAGATAGTGGCATATGTTGCGGTTGAGCTGACATGGCATGCAAATCTAGTACTGTAGCTAGCATTCTGTACAAGTGTCCTTCCTTGACACCTTTTCCTACTAGCTGAAATCTTCTGGATTTGTCTCTGATAGTGCATTCATCTCCGTTGAAGATGACTTGGTAGTTGTGTTCTGTCATTTGACCTACTGACAAGAGGTTCTTGCTGAGCTTTGGAATGTAGAGTACATCTTTCACCAACTCTTTCGTACCAGTGAAATTGTTCATAGGGATAATGCCTGTCCCTTGAACTGGATTCGGTGTATTATCTACTGTGTAGATGACATTCTTTTGACCTTCTAATGGTTTCAACTCTGTGAACCATTCCTAATGATTTGTCATGTGAGATGATGCACTACTATCGATGTACCAAGGATCCTGTTGTGCTTGGTCGACTTGATAGCTGAAATCCTCTTTTGTATTGAAATCAGTGTCTAGATACACTGTATCTATCTTTTGCATTTCCTCATTTGCAAGAAACAGATTCCCATATTCATTTGCAAAATGACTCTGACTAGAATATCCACCACGATGATTTCCTTTGCCATGGAAGTTCCCTCGATTACTACTGGACTGAACACCTTGGTCGTACTACTTCTTGCGGCAATCTCTTTCATAGTGTCCAAACTTATGACAATAGTTGCACTGGATGCTTAACACGTTGGTGGATGCATTCCCTCGTCCTTGGAATCTTCCTTGATTGGAATGATTTCCTCTTTGCTGATGCTGATGTTGCTGAGAATGATGCTGATGTTGATTCTGACTTTGCTGATGATGACCACTTCTCTGAAATGATCTGCCTCTGCCTTTGCTTTTGTATGAAGTTGTGAATGCCCGATCATTAAAATGACCTTTGCATGCATGAATGGCCTACGTCCTGAGTTCTTCACCAAGTAAGACTGACTGAAGTTCTTCCAATGTCAGAATTTGTTGTGGAATGGCAATACTCTAGATTAGATTCTCGTATCCCTCTTCTAATCCATTCAGGATAACTTGAACCATTTTTGTTGGATTCATGGTCTCTCCTACTATTGTGAGTTTATTGTTGTAGCCTTTGATCCCGAGTACATAAGCATAACCAGTTTCACTACTCTTGCAGAAACTATGGTTGATTTGGTTTCTCAGTGTGAGAATCTTGGAAGTGTTCTTTGACTCGTAGAGAGCTGCGAGCATATCCCATGCTTCTTTCGATGTCTTGACGGTGTTGAGCTATCCTAGCATGACATCTTGCACATTATGCTTGATCAGATGATATGCATACTTATCTTTCTTATCCCATTCTACCTATGCTCATGCAATTTTGTAGGATCTGCTACAGGTGTGAAAATTGCCTGTGTAGCTGGAGATCCTACTGCTAGTGCTGTGACAACAAGTGGAGTAGAGCTGTTGATGGCTAGATCGTCCAATGGTCTAGGTGTAGATGCATCAACGTACTCCCATTTGTCCTAAAGTACAAGAATGGTCTCCATTCGATATTTCCATGTGTCATAATTAGAGTTGTCTAACTTAGCAGATGCCTCCAGATTGAGTTTGCTAGTTGTAGACATGGTGCAAGAAATGTACTAAAAGTGTTGTGAAAATCATTATCTGAATCAACTGCAAAACATTGACTATGGCAAGTGAAATATGAACTGTCGGTGAAGGTAGAACTGCAATATATGATCCGATATGAATTACAACCTTGTGGCAAATGATGTTGGGAATAGCCAAGAGGCTTTACAAGGCTGAAATGATGTGCACAATGTCGTGAAATAGCCAAATAGGCTTTACAATGATGGCATGTGTGTGTGAAATCAAATCATGTGCTATCTACCCACTGATCAATTGGCAATGCCTCTGAATGCCTCTGAACGCTCTGAAGTCTGCTCACTGAACTGATGAACGTCAGGTTTCAGGCAATGTGATGATGTGAAACCTTATGTGAGCATATGAACTGACTCCGAGTAGGAACTAGTTGGGAATTTTGGGCATGGCTTAGATTGGCAACTTGGGGAAATTCAAAGCATCCCCTCTATGGTGATCTAGTCTACTCTGATCTAGATCTATACCAACCATCGATTGATGAAAGAACATCAACTAATTTCTTTTCTTTCTTTCTTTTTATGTGTTGGGTCAAATGCATCAGTGTAGAGGCTAATGTACATGTAGGAAGTGGATTTGGCTAATGCCTCTGAACGCTCTGAAGTCTGCTCACTGAACTGATGAACGTCAGGTTTCAGGCAATGTGATGATGTGAAACCTTATGTGAGCATATGAACTGACTCCGAGTAGGAACTAGTCGGGAATTTTGGGCATGGCTTAGATTGGCAACTTGGGGAAATTCAAAGCATCCCCTCTATGGTGATCTAGTCTACTGTGATCTAGACCTATACCAACCACCGATTGATAAAAGAACATCAAATAATTTCTTTTCTTTCTTTCTTTTTATGTGCTGGGTCAGATGCATCAATGTAGAGGCTAATGTACATGTAGGAAGTGGATTTGGTGGCGAGACTCAAAATTGAGTGATACTTGTGCCAAAATGTATGCATGATGTGAGAGCACATAGAGCATGAAAAATAGATCGTTTCACCTTTTTATAGTACCCTCAAATTCCTCCTGGATCAAGAGATACGGCTTGATCTAGGTGGAGGGGCAAAAAGAGAGTGAAATGTGTAGTGATGATGTGGCACTATGCTTAGCAAGAGGTGTCCTCTCTAGCTGTGCCCTCTCTCCTCATCTCCACTCTTCTCCTCTCCCCTCTTCATATTTTGTCATGGTCAGTGCTAATGTGGTGCCTCAGTGGCCATTGCTAATGTGGTAAGACGGGGTGCCAGATGATGTGGCAAGTGGATAAGGTGATGACATTGATGAGATTGGCAGAGCTACACTGAAATGCCTTTATAGCTGAATGAACAGTCACATTTTCAAGTATATTGAGAAGAAACACAATCCCATCATAACATCAAATCACCAAAAACTGGAAAAACACCAAGAAAACACCATGTACAAATGGATTCTAATAACTGTTGGAAATACAACTTAGGTCACTGAAATATATAGAAATCACTGCTTCCAAGAAATCATGAACTCGTAGATAGAACCCCTATAGGATCAAATAGAACCTTGCTTGCCAAAGATTGACTAGATGCCAAAGAGCTTTGAATGGAACCTTGGACCTTGCTTTTTAATGCACGTTCCTTATCCTGCTTTGCAACCTTTTCCACAGCTTAGAATATTGAGTCAAGCAAAGAAAACCTTTCTTCACAATTGCTACTTGTTACTATAGCCAAAGAGCCAGCTCAACATGCTTCGTAAAGCCTTGCTAATTGACCAAATGAAAACCACAAGTAACTAAACTAGTCACCAAGCCCACAGCCACCAAAACCTCCCTAGAGAAAGATATCGATAGTTGCATCGATAGCATCAATGAGGATCATCTTGTCCTCTTAATCCTATTCCAATAATCCTCCATGCTCGAGTTGACCATGCATGTGTATTGCTCCATAGAGGGACTTATGCCATCGTCTCTAATCGTAGAGGCGTAGTATTGCTTCCCATCAACAGCCTACGGCTCATATATGTTTTATCATAACACTAACAGTAGAAGAAATACCATCAACTCACCACAACCTCATGATAATCTTGCTTCTTAGATGGGAACACCTCAACCTATCGCTGCCTCGTGTTCTGACGGTTAGCTTTATGGAACTGCTAGCAACAATGCTTCTATGCTTCATGGAAGAGCTATTTGTAGTCACAAGCTCTATGGAAGAACCCACACTGAGAATACCTTGAGTCCAAAAGCTCTGGCATAGATTTTGAAGATGAGGTAGTTAACTCCAAGTAACCCCTTACTTCTAGCAAATGGATCAACTACCTGGCTGCAAATTTGCATATGACACTGGTAGGAAGACTCTTGCCACCCCCTACAGTGCTTGGTGGACCCAATCCTTTGGATCAGATGCCGGTGTTGTAAGGAAGCTTCTCGTGATCAATTCTTGTTCCATTTTGAGCTGCAGCTACTTGCACAAGCTTGCCAGAAGACTGAGAGCTGACATGAACCTAGCAAAGAGAAGCATCAATGAAAAAAACCACGATCAGCTGTTTGCTATCAACCACAGACCACGTGCTCTCGATACTGCTTCCTTTTCTCAAACAAACACAACCAGTTTTGATGAACTGCCTTGCGATCTTATTCAACAATGATCACATAGCTTATAGGTACAATTTGCAAATCTGTCCGTCTACCTTTGTCAACAAAACGTAGATCTTAAGCAATCATCTATCTTCACTGATCAATCATGGGACTCGGTCCTCGATGAGCAAACAAAACACCATCTACCTCATGTATTGCACAAATTACCAAAGACTTGTTACTACAAGCAACTAGCATGCTTGGGTGCCTTCTCTAGCACAATCAAAATCCCACCTCAGAAGCTACCACAATACGATGGAAGAAACTCACACTGCTTGAAACAAGTTAAAACTTGTAACTTCGAATTAGCCACCCAATATCCTTATCAAGCGATGACAACCCTTCAAGAACTGAAAAAAAAACAATTCTCTGAGGTCACCATGACCCTTTGAAATGACAAAAAAGAAGCTTAGTAGCAGAGCAATGAGTTGCTCTTGCCGACTACTACATCAAATAAAAAGAAATCAGCTGGAAACAGAAGACGGTCAGGTTCTTGACCCTTGAACCAACACTTCAACTAATGTGGGCAATTTCCACTATAACTGAGATGAGCAAAACGCTCATGAAAACAAGATCAACTACCCTCTAATCCATGAGATGAGCGTGAAGATGACTATGAATCAATCCCACCACCCTTCTTAATGATGTGCAAATTTCATGCTTCCTAGCTCATGTCCCCTCCTTTTCCATGCAAAAATTTGTTCATTGATTGGATCTTTTTTAATCACCAATGGGAGCCATCCCTTTATTTTTCTTTCCTTGTGGCCCACTCTTTTGGTCTATGGTCATGCAAAGCACTCCTTACCTATAGTCTTTTTTGAAAAGCACCAATCTTTTTCAGTGCCTTAGTGACCACTCACTCCATCATCCATTCCATGTGCCAGTGCAAGATCCAAGGTCCACATCCAAATGGGTCATCCAATCATCAATTTGGTCACAAAGTCTTCATCATCATTTCTTGCAATCAGGGCTCTCCATACAAGCGCATAGTTATTTCCAAAATATATGTTCAATACAAAAATCATCCCAAAAAATAGAGGAGGCCAATGTCCTCGTCAGCATAGTGATGCGAAGTCAGTAGTGATGGCAGTCTGTTGAAACGAGTCGCTAGTCCCGTGAGGCAGGAGGTCATAGAGGCTATTAGCCATGGAGGTCACTACTTGTTGGCCGCTGAAGCATTGGAGGAGCTGTTGAGCTCTTGCTGTCATGTAGGTGCCTATGGAGAGTTGTTTTAGCTGACGTTTCCGTTGAGTGGGTTAAGGCACCATTTACGTTACATGTGAGGGAGAGAGAGAGAGCGAGAGAGAGTTTTTTGGAAGATTTTGTTTCTTGACTTGCTTGTAAGAAGTCATTTGGAGACCCGGAGTCACTGGAGGCGAGCCGCCTTGTGCAGTCTTAGGTGTTGATGGAGACTTGTTGAAGATGCCGTTGCTGGCTGCAGGTCAGGTGAAGGAGAGTCTGCTTGTGCATGGTCGATGGAGACTTGGTCGTTCAGTTGCACAACTGTGGCTGTGGGTCGCTCTGGAGGTCGTGCAGATCGCTGTAGATAGGTGGGGCTATAGTTGAACGACGTTGTCGTCGTCGTAGAGCGTCCAGTCACTCAAGGTTTAGCTGATGGAATCTCTTCTTGCTTGCAACTTGGAGATGCCACCTTATCATCGTAGGAAGCTATTGCTCAAGCTGCCCTTCTGCAAGCCTCTCTCTTAGATCACCTCTTTATTCTATCTCACACAGAAAGGAAAGAATACATATTTTTATCTGGGAATCGACTATGTTCAGTTTTGAAGCGGAGGTATTCGGTCTACATATGGATGAAGGAAACAATTTGGGTATGCATCTATATCTTATGTAGGCCATCTTGAAGTAGTTGCATGCTATCAGCCCCAAGTGGAAGATGCCAAGGCAGTTCTCCTTTTTAGTTTACCCCCACAGTATCTGGTTATGACACTTCGGGTAAGTTCAGAAACCATGGATTTGAACGGCATAGTTTCATTAGTCTTGCTATGGCTAGACTCCATATAAGCATATTGAAGCAGAACTTTACATTGTACAATAGGATATAAGTATAAACAAGGATTTTTGCATCGATTGTTAAAATAGGCACAAGTCTCACCTGTTTATATTTACAGAACCGGAGGGACTTTAAGAACTTTTGACATGCAGGTCTTTTATTGTAAGCTCATCCACAGGTGCTCTTATTTGATCCTATTTACCATCCTCAACTGTTCTCAAAGCAATATTTTGAACATTATATCTCAAATGAATGAATGGAGTTTCCTCTCACCGAAAGAGAAGAAAGCACTCAACAATCTTACAATTTTTCTCTCTCAAAGACAGAAATCACTCTCAGAAATCTCTCACAAACTCTCGAAGGAGATGAATGGAAATATCTCACCAAATGGACAAATTTTTCTCTCACTCTATGGAAGTGAATGGAACACTCAATCTCTTGATCACTCTCACAAGGATGGCGCCTCAGTGGAAGGCAGAACCATGCCCTGATACCATGACAAAATATGAAGAGAGGAGAGGAGAAGACTGGAGATGAGGAGAGAGGGCACAACTAGAGAGCACACAACAAATGACTAACTATACACTAGATTTAGTTGAAAATGTAGAATATATACAAACCCATTTACGGTTAGGGTTAGGGCATCTAACCCTTTCCTTTATAGCACTCTATTAGGTTAGTGCTATGCACATATGATCACATGATGTTGAGTGTGATATCTCAATAAGACAATGCATCCCCATTCCTCAGAAAGCGAACACTAGTGACATTCAATCCTTTTCGAGACCAGAAATTTCTCACCCATCCTTTGAGGAACGGAGCACGTAGTTGAGGACCATGAATGTATCCTGCAACCACACATGAGCATAGCCATTTTGTAGTTTCATTCAGCATGCCATTGTGGACTTTCACTGTAGGAAGCTTACCTTTTATAAAGCTAGTATCTGGTCTATATTTTTCAGTATCTCCTTCTGCATAGGTGGTGGTGGAGGGGTCACAAAAGATCTGCCTTGATCTTGGTGAGAGCTACTCCCATGCTGATTGCTTAAGGGTCATAGGGGCTTTAAACAGCCGCCTCCTTGGATAGCTCCCACATAGGATCCTTTCGACACCTCCAACATGGCTCTCCCTTTCTTGCTCTACTATTCATCGTGTGCTTGGGGGAGGGGCTCCATGTATAGGGCGCTTTTGTGAGCTTGGGCTACAAAGGAGACAACTTTCACATTTTGTAGCCTATTCGTGTTGCTTTGGAAAAGTGATAAGTTGTCTAGTGTAGATGTGATATCTGCCAGTAGCCTCTTGAGTCCTTCGTCAGCTGTCCCTTTCTTTAGTTCTTGCATATCTCTATCCTCTAGGTGTAGGGTGAAGCCCGATAGATTGCATAGATCTGCCATCTTTTTTCTTGTCATCTCTTGGATGTCCACATCTTGTTCTCTGGAGTTGTCTGTCTCATGATTTGGCCTTGTCCCTAGATCTCTGTTGGTGGAGTCACCTTCTTTGGCAGCTTCAAGAGGTTGGGCAACTTTGGAGGTGGCAGTGGCAACCCTATCTCCTCTACTATTTCTAGAGGAGGTCATCGCTTCACATTCTACTCTTACTCTTTGTATTACTTGGAAAACATGAATTCATTATTCTTTAATTTATTAAGTTGTTGAAAATCAGAGCCTTCAATGGGAGACATACTATATGGTTGATCATTTTTATACCCTAATGATGAGGATGAGGGAACTATATAAAAGAATAATGTGTAACACTTATTTCATTAATTTTGGACTCCAGAGTCTACATTTGGACTAATCCTAAAAATCTTTCCCAAATGGAAGGTTTACTTTATGAAAATGTCATTCGAGAATCAAAGTTTACTTTTTGGCACTGGCATTTCTAGATAATAATTTTCACAATATCTCTTTACAATGTTGCACTGATAATGCAAAACCTACTATTGAATCCTAATTATTTTTAAGAATCCTATTCATGTTTAAAAAATTCCTTGGGTTATTATTTTAAATCCATGAAAAATCATTTACAAAATAAAGAATGATTGAATTAATTTAATCCATGCAAATGCACTTAAAATTCAAAGCAAAAAACAATAACACTTTTGAAGATTCAAGAAATTAAAAGGCTTATGTAGACAAGAGACATGAAAGACTCTTTTGTATTCTAAAAAATAGCAATAGCTATGCTTGCAATTTTACATTATTCTAAGTTTACAAGAAATATTGCTCTGGATGAGTCTTTGTACAAAGGAGTCTGTTATGACCTTTTCAATAATTTAATTTTGCCTTTACAATGAGTTAAGTACAATTGGGCGATCCTAACATTTTCTTGTTTGAATGTCCAATTTGTTGTGACTTTTCGCTTGGGTGCCATCTTCAATCACTCTCATCTAACCACCATCACCTTTAGTCTTTATTGATGCTTGAATGCTGTTATCATGGGCATTCTTCATTTGTGTTGTCTCCTTCTACTTCCTCCTTAGTGAGCATCTTTAAGAACTCTGTAATGTGCAAAATGATTGATTGTGGTATTTTTATTTTTTCTTCTACAGCATACCCCATGTGCTTCTTTGTTTTCTTCGTCCTGGATTTCAAGGATACTATGATTGTCTTTATGGAAAGCTTTGAAACTACTTCATGGTTTGGGATGTTAAATTACACGGTGCAGCGGCACAGAAACTGAACAAAGAATAGAGAGTACATAGCAAACTAAAGATGAACAAAATTTTCCTTCAATACTGATGTAGTATAGATGATGGCTCCGTCTACCCATGCGCTCCCACAGTGGAGCTTAGATGGCGATCTAGACAGATACTAGGTGAAGAGCTACTAGCTAGAAGTTCTCTGTAGGAAGATCTGATCTGGTACAATGGACCATGAAGGTCGCCTTTTTATAGCTATGAGGGCGGTAGTCAGATCAACCTAGTCAATGGAGCCGACCAGTCAACCTAGTCGGTGGAGCTGATCAGTCAACCTAGTCGATGGAACTGACTAGTCATCCATGGAATATTCAAGGAATATTTCCTATACCATCACGAGAGCAAGGGGCTCCCACACAATCACCTTTCTACCATCAACGGTCTCATTGATAGACCTCATCTAACATGCAAGTTAGGATCCATCTAGTGTCCCGAGCTCACACATGGCTTCTCCTCATATGGGGGCCTTACAACTTGAGCACCTTGGACCACTAGTGGGTACCAGGAGGGTGGGGCATTGAGCATATCTAACACCCCCCCTCAATGTCCACCCGTAGGTGAACTACCTTCTCGGCCCAATGTCGAGTCTCTGAAGATGACCCTGAAGCTGATCCTTCCTGAGTGCCTTGGTGAAGATATTTGCTCCATTTTGCTATGTTGGACAGTAGACCAATTCCACTATCCCATCCTTGATCAAATCATGCATATAGTGATACTAAATCTCTATATGTTTTGTGCGCGCATGAAACATTGGATTTTTAGCAATGGCCATGCAACTTTGATTGTCGCACCTCAGCATAGTTGCCTCATCCTCTTACACTCCCATGTGCCATAAGATCCTCCTCAGCCACACTGTTTCACATGCAGCAAAACATGCTACCTTGTACTTAGCCTCGGTAGAAGACAATGCCACTATTGGTTGTTTCTTACTGATCCAAGAGAAGATACCTAAACCTAAAGAGAAACAATATCCAAAAACTGATTTCCTAGAATCAACATCTCCAGCCCAATTTGAGTCACAATGACTAGCCAAGGAAGTGCCTGTACCATAGGTGATGCCATAATCAAGAGTGCCCTTCACATACCTGAGCACTCGCACCCCTGCATTCCAATGATTCTCCCAGGGCTTATTGGAGAACCTGCTCAAAATGCCAATAGCAAAACTGATGTCCGGTCTGGTGTTGCACAGATAGATGAGACTGTCGACCAACTTCCTGTAGCTCCCGATGTCTGTTGGTGGTGAGGCATCCTCCATAGATAGCCTCGCATTTACCTCCATAGGCGTAGCTATCTCCTTGCACTCGGACATACCAAATGCCTTCAAGATCTCCCTTGCATATTTTTGCTAAGAGATGAAGATCTTGCCTGACTTCAATCCCCAAACAGTGATGCTTCAATCCCCAAATAGCTCTTGCCAGACTTCAATCCCCAAATAGTGATGCATCAAGCCTAAGTCCTGTCATCTCAAACTCCATGCTCAATGCCTTACTAGTCTACTGGATCATGTCTTCATAGTCACGTTAATAAGGAGATCATCCACATATAGAACAAATGATAGCAGATTTTCCACCTTTCCTATACAGATATAAGTTAGCATCTGAGACACATCTTTTGAAGTTTAATTTATGAAAGTATTCATCTATCCATTGGTACCATGCTCTTGGGGCCTATTTCAGCCCATACATAGCCTTCTTCAGTTTGCATACCTTGTTCCTAGAATGGGGGGCCTCAAACCCTGGTGGTTGAGCCACGTACACCTCCTCCTTAAGGTCACCAGTCAAGAATGATGATTTAACATCCATTCGATAAACTGGCCAGTTTTTATGAGCAGCCACCAATAGTACTGTGCAAATAGTGGTCATTCTGGTAGTCAGAGCGAAAGATTCTTGAAAATCAAACCCTTCAACCTATGAAAATCCTTGTGCAACCAATCTGGATTTGTACATTTCCAAAATCCCATCGGCCTTGTACTTTACCTTCCAAACCCACTTGGTGCCAATAACCCTTCTGTTAGGTGGTTGATCTACCAGCTCCCAAGTTTCATTTTTCATGATGCTGTCATATTCTACTTGCATAGCATTTTTCTAATCTTGTCTACAAGTGCTTCCTCCAAACTCACAGGCTCCTTTAATTCTGCAATAATCTCATCCATCAAGGCCATATTGAGATGATGTGAGCAGAAGCCCTCCTTTACTCCTCGATTCTCTGAGACCGCCTGGGTCCATCTGCATACTTCTCAACAGACATAGGCATCTGGTTATCATGGTCGTAGAGCTGCCTTACCCATCACGGCAATGGTTTTTCTGGTGGTGTAACAGTAGGTTGGTGACTGATACCTTCATCATCTAATATTTCCTCCTCCTTTATAGCTCTTGGGATAGGTCCATAGTGAATTACCTCTTCGCTTGATGATAAAGTGGAAGAGCTCTTCTCTGCCTCCACTGCATGTGGCTGCTCCCTAAACACCACATCCCGACTTGCTATATCTTCTTTGCCTCTCAGTCATACAACTTAGAGGCTTTCTTCTCATCACAATAGCCTAAGAAGATACATTTGGTGCTTTTTGGTTGTAGCTTGTTTCTCTCTTTGTCTGATACATGCACATAGCATTCACACCCAAACGTTCTAAAGTGGGAGACAGATGGCTTCTTACCGCTATAAGCCTCATGTGGTGTTTTACCTTTGAGTGCCTTTGTATAGCTGCGATTAAGGATGTAAACCGCAATATTGACAGCCTCAGCCCAAAAGTGATTTGGCAGTCCAACATCTTTTAACATACACGTCCCCATCTCCATAGTTGTTCGCATTCGGTGTTCAACAATAGAATTTTGCTAAGGGGTATGTGATGTCGTCGTTTGTCACTTGATCCCTTTGCTCTTGCAAAAATCTCCAAACTCCATAGAAACAAACTCACCATCACCATTTGATCTGATTTTCTTCACTTTTCTCCTTGTTTCATTTTCAACAAGCTGTAGCCATTCTTTAAATTTACCAAAAGCTAGAGCCTTTTCACGAAGAAAGTACACCCACATCTTCCTATATAGTTGTCGATGATCAATAGAAAATAGGAAGATCCCCCTAAGGCCTGTGTAGGCATCTTACTGCACAAGTCAACATGCACCAACTCTAGAGGAGCGTTTTCTCTATTCTTGCTTTCTTGTGGGAATGTCTTTCTCTATTGCTTGCCCATCATGCAAGCTTCACATGGTTCTTTGATTTCTGCTACTGCAAGTAAGTGAGCAACCATACCTTACTTCTACATCTCCTTCAGCACTACAAATCTGATGTGGCCAAATCTTTCATGCCAAGTATGCTTGTGCCCACTCCAACAGTGGCTGTAAGAGCACTTAGCTGATACAAGTTGTTACTCCTTACTCTTGTGCCAACAAGATTGCCTGCACTATCTAGAATTTTTGCTCTTGTCTTGTTGAACCTCACCTCAAGGTCAAGGTCAGTTATGGAAGCAACTGATAGCAGATTTCTGTTGATTTGTGGAGCATACAGCACATTAGATAGTTTCTTAACATATTCATTTATAGAAACAAATGAAACCGTACCTGTACCCTCAACAGGCATTTTGCATTATTTCCAACTGTCATGGTGATGGGTTCTTGTAGAGGCTGCATGGAAGAATATAGACCCTTCTTATAGGTCATGTGATGGGAGGCACCACTATCCAACACCCATGAATTAGTGGTTGATGCTTCTTGAACTAAGGAACACTCTTCCTCAATGGCCAGAAATAGATCTAACTCTACTTTTGCTGTGTTAGCTATCACTTTCCCCTTATCTGTCTTCTTCAGGGTAGCATTCTTTTCATCTGCTTTCTTGACCCAGCAATCTGCAATCACATGGCCCTTCTTCTTGCAGTAGAAGCATTCTCCCTAAAACTTCTTCGTGTTGCCCTTCTTCCTTTTTGTCACTACTAGTAGAGGACTCACCTTTGGTGGAGGAACCACCTTTGCCTTTCGTAGTGGTAGAGAACACATCATCCCCATTGCCACCTCCATCTCTAGCTTTAAGCCTTAATTCCTCCTTCATATAAGTAAAGAACAGAACTCCTCAAATGACAATGGTTGGGGTCTCACCTAAGTGTTAAGCGTTGTTACCAGTCCATCAAACCTTGGTGGACATATCCAGAGACACCACCGAGCTAGCTCTTTGCTAGTCTTTTGTATCCCAGCACCAGCCATCTAGTCACGTAGATTTTTGATTCGGGATATGAACGCCTCTGCTGTCTCTCCTTCATTAAACTTCTCAGCTGCGAGTCGATTCTCTAGGTTCTGGATCCTTGTCTGATTCCGTGTCTCATACTGACTCTTCAATATGTTCCAAGCCATAGTTGCCTTAGATGTATGCTAAATCAAGGTCAAAACACTATCAGTAGTACTTGTAACCAAGGCACACAGAGCATCTATGTTCCTACATTTTGAAGCTCATAGAAGGTTGGTATTAGGAGGTATCGTACTCCCCGGGGAGTGAGCTAACAGCTTGGAATGATCTCAAAGATCAAGCCCTCTTGGTCGATGCCTTAGAGGACACAGACTTCACCTGGACCAATAATCAAATAAGGCAAAACCACAAAAAAGCCCACCTAGATAGAGCTTACTATTCTGGAAGACTTCTGGATGATGCTCTTTGCGAGCTCTTTGCCATAAGGCCAATAGTCTCATGTCCCTCCCTTTCTCTAACCACAAGCCAGTTTTGTTTTCAATAGAAAAGGGAGAAGGGAGGAGATTATGCTCTTGGATCAAAGCCAACCCTTTTTTTCTTTCAGCTACCCTACGTATAGATTAAGGTTGCAAGAATCTGGCAAATGGGTTTCGGAGGAACAACTAGCTCCACAGACAAATGGTTGAGAGCTAATGAACACACAAGGTGCTTTTTGAAAGCGATCAAACAAAGAGCTGATAAAGCCAGGCGAGTGATGAGACTAGTCCTAAAAGAAAGGATTAAGAAACTGGAGAATGATTGCTCACCTCAAGGGCAAGAGCAACTAAGAAATACAAGGAGCAAACTAAGGACTGAGGTAGAAATCGAAGCAAGACAAGTAAGGATATAAACAAGAGACTGGTGGGCAGGAAAAAGTGACAGGGCTAATGAAGCAATGTACAAGAGTCTCCGAAAGAAGCACCCCAAGGAATCCTCGCATGCTCTACAGAAAGATCGAAGACTAGTGCAAGAACCGAATGAGATTATGGAACTTGTCACCTCCCACTTCCAAGCTATTCTGGGGGAAACTGAGATCCTTTCAATCGAAAAACTCAAAGCTAGAAATTGCTGTAGATAGACGAGAAGCAAGCAAGTCTCCCCTTTTGACCGCTAGTACCTTGACAGAGACCTTACCCTCGAGGAGCTAAAAGAAGCAACTGATGTAATGGCTAAAGCAAAAAATCCTGGAGAGGATGGTCTCTCGATTGAGTTCTACCAAGTCTTCTAGGACATTGTGGGCCTCACCTTCTAGAGATCCGGCAAGATTCCAAAGGAAAAGGTGCCCTGTATTTGAGAATCAACACATGTATGATAAAGCCGATTCCCAACGGAGGCCTCAAAGAGGAGAGTTAAAAAACTGGTGACCTTTGACCATGTTGAACACTAGCTAAGATTTTTTCCAAAGATTTAGCTAATAGGCCAAAAATAAAGATGAAGTGGTGGTGGATAAGGGAAGAACAGAAAGGATTCATCCAAGGATGACACATCTTATAGGCTATCCTAATGCTTTGGGAAGGATTAGAACTAGCCGAGGAAACCCAACAAGATGTCTTCTTTCTCAAGGTATATTTTTACAAAGACTACGATAGGATGGAATGGGGGCTTCATCCTCTCCTCACTCCAAGATATGGGAGAAGGGCATGTGTACATTTCCTACGTTGAGCTCCTTCTCTCTCAAGCCAGATGTAAGATTGAGATTAATGGCAAGAGCTCTTCTCCATTCGTGCTCAAGAGATCTATCAAACAAGTCTGCCCTCTAGCTCTCCTTCTCTTCGCTATTGCAGCAGACTCATTGGGATGGCTCTCCAGGACAAGGTTGACAACGGTCCCCTGGAAGGAATTCAAGTCAAAGAGGCTAGATAGATCATCTATCAACAATTACTATATGACACCAACCTGACTCTACATAACGATGACCTATGAGTTAATGAAGCCTTGGAATGTCTTCACATTTTTTGTCTAGCCTCAGGTTCTAGAATTAACCACGAGAAAACAAGTACACATAGCACCAAGAATCCTCCTCCTCAACGTCTACTAGAAAAAGGCTGCAAAATCATAAAGGATGGAGAGATCTTCATACTGCTTAGTATCCCGATGGGCTTCAGATGCTCCATAAATGATCGGTGGGACTGGGTAATAGATAAAGTTAAGGATAAACTCAACAAGTGGTAAGGACTTCAGCCAACTCTGGCAAGAAGGAAGTTTGTGCTTAATCACTACATCTATCCCTCTATCCTTTACTTCATCTCCATTGGAGCCCAACTAAAAAGATTTTGGGAAAAATTAGCAGTCTCTTCCGCTCCTTCCTTTGGGGGGGGGATGCTGACCACCACAAGATGGCCAAGGACAAATGGCAAGCGTGTACGCTATCTAAGGAGGCAAGAGGGTTGGGGATAGTGAACATAGAGAGATCAACATAGCAAAGTTTATGAACTAGTTAGTGGATAATCAAGGCAATGCTACACCTTGACTCAATCTGGGCAACTATTACGAGAAACTATTTCTTAATTCTTGCCTTGAAAGTTAAGCAAAGTATTTTGCGAATAGGATAGAATCACACCAGATGTGGCAGGGGTTCTATCAGTATTCTTATGTGGTTTAGTTGAGGGATGCCTAGCTAAACAAGTGCCACTTAATTAAGTGTTGTGGGTGATGCCATTTTGAAATACTTGAATTATTTGATAGATGCATGTGATGACCATTTCTTAGCATGTTGGTACCATGATGAGTAGTCATAGTATTTTGGTGTATGCCATTGGGATGCTAAGTGTTGAAGGTATTAGTATTTAATGTGCGATGCAATTATGTACTAATATGCTTTGGTTTCATGAGTTGAGGTGATGCTAAGGAAGATCGAAAATATTAAGACTCAAAGTAACATTGGCAAGCGTTGGCAATTATTGGCAAATATTTGAAGTATGTGCCTTACCTTGGTATTTTTTGTCATAAGTATTAATGACCTTGGCACAATTGTGGATTGCAAATGATAAAGGGCGCAAATGCCTTTACATTTATTTGGCTTATGATCTTGGAAGAGTGGTGATGAAACATTGTGGATTAATGATTTTGAAAAGGTTTTTGTATTAATGGCCAAGGGCCAATTCATTTTGTAAAAATGAGAGAGTGCTCTAAAGCCTTCTGATTATTATTGGGCATGTGCTAGACTCAATTGTGAGTAAAGGATTAAAGAAGAGAAAAGTATGCATTAAAGGCTGTACAAGAGAAAAGGATGGCTAAAGGAAAGGACATGCCTTGGCAATGAGAGGATCACATATCCTTGTACTGTGGCTCATGCATTACTTCAAAATATTATAAATACTCAAGGTGTGGGATCACGAGCCACACACCTTGAGGGGGGAGATTGTACCCTATGCTTTGCTTTGTGTCCTCTTTTGTTTCATGGTATTTCCATTCTTCTCTTTCATGTATTCTAGTGTATTTGTATTTTTATTTTGGCATTAGCAATTCACGTTACAGCAACTCTAATCATGCGCAATCTAAAAAAGTTCAAGCTCAAGAGATGCAGACACTGCAAGAAGATTCCCTTTGAGGTGGCACTTCTGGGTAGTGAAACATGTTTAGCTAAGTGTTCAAAACTATGGAAGGGAATGTGGCAAGTCTGGGAATCTCAACACGTTTGTATATCAAGTGGAAGGGCTTTTCAAGAAAAACGAGCACCTTTTGCATTCAAGATTCAATTTGGTTCCCAATAAACTGGCCGAACGCTCAGATAAGCGACAAGACTTGAAAGGAGCCCTCACGCTCAACAAGAAGGGGATACAAATCTGGGGAGACTTATGGAACCTAGAGCAGGGAAAATGGTTGGAAAACAAAAATCTGATGACTATTTATTCCATCTCAACAGATTCAACCTGAGGATAATTCATGAGAGACAGAGGCTCTGGACAAGAGAAAGCCTATTGTGGATGGGAGGCTGCCTCAAACCGGTCCTGAGGGAATTCAAATGGGTCGGACAAAAATAGTTAACTCCGATCCCAATTTGGGTAGAAGGTTAGGAAGAAATACTAATGACCTCAACTTGAAATGGCACAGGAGAGATTCTTTGGGGACGTGGGAGGAGATTCAAAAAAGTATGGGACAAAAACATCTCTGAGAAGCAATCCTACTTGCTTTGGCTAATCCTACACAAAAGAGCATGGATGGCTAAAAGAGCTCATAGGATCGGACATGATAATGGCATCTACAAGCAATGTAGAAGCACCCAAGAGGAAATTCCATACTTATTCCTCAATTGTAGACAATCCAAAACGTTATGGTCTTCAGCTCAGATCCATCATGCCCGATTACCACTAAACTATGCTTATCTCCTCTTGGGAGACACCCCTAACAAAGCTCTACCAAACTAGAACACCTTCCGAGCCTCGACGAGGCCTTGACACTTTGGTCAATCTGGCTCTCCCGGTGTGCAAAAGTTATTAATAATGAAATTGTTGATGCTACTAATGTCTTCTTAAATTCATGTATGCAACCAGGAGCGTAGTGACATTCTTCAGAAGATCCTCACAACTCAGACACAGTCTACAAGTCGTCACTCAGAAAGAATATGATCTTGTCCCCATGAAGAAAATAGCTTGCTGGAGTAGATATGACTATTTGCGGAGAAGGAAGCATATGAAAGAGAACAACCCCAATACTAAGAGAAGGAAAGCCCGATTCCTCTGCAGACCGCTACTCCTCCTCCTACTTCTCCTGATCCCATCTCTATACCTACCAGTGCGCCTGAAAAGAGAGCAGCGTTGCAAACGGGCTTGCATGCACAAGCACAAAAAAGCTCTGCCCCTGTTGAATTGTAGAAAGTTTTGCCAAACCTTCCTTCATACAAAAGACCGGTGTCTTGCACAAACCCGGCGAGTGTATCAGCTAAAGTGCGCAATGAAATCATGTCAAGGGAGAAATTCATGCAGACCCTATAGAGACCAACCAGAGAATCTAGAGAAGAGCCAGGGAAGGCCCAGAAACGACAACGTCCATGTCCTTACCTTCACATTCCAAGCAACGTTGTCATCAAGGTGGAATCCCACGTGGAGCCGAAGGAAGAAGACAACTGAAATACCTCCCAAATCAGTTGATAGACTCTTTGATATCAATACGGTCTCCCCCTGTGTAGGGGAAGGAGCGGTTTTGTTTTTTTTGGTGATGCAAAATTCTTGACTTTATAATATAAACCCACATTTTACCCCCAAAAAAAAGTTTTCCAAGTAAGTAATATTTATTTATTTTTCTTAATTAGTATTACAATAAGTGTAACTTCTTTTGAAATTTTGTATAAAGATATTTCAAACAAGTAATCTACTAACGATCTCTTGAATGCATCTTGTAGGTTTATGGCTTTCAAAGGGGGAAGCGAGTAAAGATTTTACATAAGTACTCAAAAGGGGGGAAAGAGTTCTCCATGAGATGATAGTTTTAGCTTTAATTTCCCAAAAGATATAGACTCTATGCAACAAATCTAAGGAGTTGTCCTTGAGAGTTTGTCTTGAATTAATGGAACTGCAGAACCGACATATAACTTGATAAGAGACTAGAGGCCCTGCTGAGTCCGTGCTTCAGAGTTTGTGTTGAAATGGAATTCCTCTTGGGCTCTCTTCACAGAAACGACGTCGGACGTATAAGATTAAAGTAATCCAGCGTCGACACGCACTCCGAGTCCCATGTGGTTCCTGCAAATCGTTTGACTCACAATACTGCGTACTCTGCAATTTTACTGTTTGAACAGTCGTAGCCTGTAGGACCTAGGTAGATGCACATCACCACGCAGCGTACTCTGCAATTTTACGGTTTGAACAGTCGTAGCCTGTAGGACCTAGGTAGATGCACATCACCACGCAGCGTACTCTGCATTTACTCAAATTTTCAAAGGCCTGATTATTTACTCGATGCCCGAGGCCCGGAACAAACCAACAGACGTGCACGCGGTACTCTAGTGCCATTACTGTTTGAACAGTAGGATCTACAAATCGTTCGAATCACGACGTGGACGGTGGTGTACTCTGCCTTTACTTGATTAAGTTGAAGTTTATCTAGTGGATGCCGGAACAAACAACACGAGATGAACGCGGCTTGCAAGATCCAATGAAACATCCTATCGTTCCAATAATCCGATACGCTTGTAAGTTGTAAGTTGACTGAGAGCAATGACTCATCAGCATATCTGTTAAACTTCAAAGGCTTTCACCAACCCACTATCGCTAGTCTGCGAGTGCTGCGTGTTTTTAAAATGCGCGTGCAATTAATGCACATAGAAACCTGCTGACACATGTTTGAAATTTAAATTAGGAAATTATCGGATGAGGATTTGCATTAGGATCGATAGCCAGAGCTTAAGCCTGAGTGGATAAGGATTAAACTCGCACCTTCCCAGTATAAATGTAAGTTGTGGGCTCTCAAGATTTGCATTTAGAGACCATGGATCCGGCACGTATTCTCTTGCTTTCGCTTGTCGTGCTAGCTGTCCTGGCGGGCTTTGTGGTGGCAGAAGGAGAGTCCTACGGGGGCGACCATGGAGAAGGTGGGTACCATGGAGGCGACCAAGGGGGTGGCTATCACGGAGGTGGGTACAATGGAGGCGGCTATCATGGCGGAGGTGGCGAACATGAAGGAGGTGGAGGTGGTTACCATGGAGGTGGCGACCAAGGCGGAGGTGGTTACCATGGAGGTGGAGGTGGCTACCAAGGCGGGGGTGGCTACCATGGAGGAGGTGGCCACAAGGGCGGTCCTCCATGAGGAACCAGGTAAGAGAATGAGTCAACTTGTTTGTTAATCGTTAGCATGCGACGATTATTCGTTTTTCCTTCGGCAACTCTGATCTTAATTTCGCGACACTATCCCCAGATCTATAACTCTGATAGTAATGTGCTTTACGTTGTATTTGCAGCCATATTTATGGAAACTCTATGTAGTCTTTGTTCTCAGTTGATTTGCGAAACGGTGTTTCGATTTCAATATCTGGTGTGAGGCGGTTGTTTTGTTCTTCCTCGTTGCGTTTACAGTAATAATATGCAGGGCTACTGTGTTTCTTTGTCATTGTACTGACGGCGAGTGTGGTCGCAGACAAGAGCGAGTTGAACTGGTACCGAGTATAGCTTCTGTGCAAACTCTGGACTCCCGCAATCCCGAAAAAGGGAGTTCCAGCGTGCCTCTTCCAAAGCTTTCTCCTCGCGTCCAATGTATATGTCCCGCTCGCAAGAATAAAAGAGGCAGTTTTTTTTAAGATGAGGGTACGCTGATGCCTGCATCGGGTGAATTATAGCTCCTTGCTTGTCTGTGAATGTTATAAGCTGTTGCTTCTTGTTTGCTGTGAAATTTGAATGCATCGCATAAACTCTTTGCAACTTTAAATGCATCGCATACGCCTTATGAGTTACGCATCTGCCGGCTACACACCGACTCATGTTTATCCCAACACTTGAAGGGGCTGGACGCCGCTGGACAGTGTGGATCTGGACTCTTAAGAAAAGCTAATTCGATTTAACGCTCCGAGGTACGTTTTATGGATAGAAACGAAAAATTAGTCCTCGCGTTCAGAGTAGGGTTTTTCAGCACTTCTATTCCTTTCAAGTGGGTACTTCCAAGCAATTCTAAGAAGAGAACGATTACAATGTTTGATGCCTCTCAAGAAGGATTCTTTATGCACAAAATCTGTATATAATCTTCGAGATGTTGATGACATGATTTCTATTTTAAACGTGGGTGAAAATATAATTTTAAAATAAAAGAGTGATCAACCTTTTTATGTGATATGCACTTCTTTAAGAGTACTCTTAAGGTCACTAATTTGACTATTTTCATATGTTGTCTTAACAGTCTTACAATCGTTCTCCATACATGAAGAAGATCAACCTTTTTATGTGATACATATGCACTTCTTTAAGAGTACTTTTAAGGTCACTAATTTGACTATTTTCATATGTTGTCTTAACAGTTTTACAATCGTTCTCCATACATGTTCTTCATAGATAATTCTGTTGCCTACTTTTTACTTTTCAAATTGAAATCATGATTAGATGAATAATATTCTTGTAATGTTCAAAGATATTTAATATGCTCTTGTATTTTTAACATGAAATATGTTTGGTTTTGGTGTTTACTATCTTCTCAATTGTATGCTCTTGTATTTTTAACACGAAATATGTTTGGTCATTGGTATCTACTCATTGAAACGCACACTTGAAATAGAGCTCCACATTAATTTTGAAAGTGAATCATTATCATTAGGGTTCCACATTATTAGGTCATTCTCGATTACATCCAAATCATCATGGTTGTGACCAATTGAGAAGTGTACTAAATTACATTTGAAATTGATTAATTCGAACTTATGCATAATGCATCTTTTCTTCATACTCCAACTTCCAAGAGTGACTTTGCATCTAGTAAACAATTCTTGTAAGTAATGTGGCCTAGTCTACCTAGTCCTTGAGTTTGGTGTCTCTTGTCACTTTTGGGTCATCCAAGTGTTACTTTGGTTGGTGACTTTACAAACCTAACAATAATTTTCCATACCCAAATTTCCATTAGGTAAAATGGGGTCCTCCATTTTCATAGGCCAACATTTAGGCTCATCAACACCTTTAAAACTATGCGTGATAGGGTGGAGAGGTGACACGCAAAGAAGCTCTATGTTGTTTTTGATGGACTGTGCCCTCTTTGCGTTCCTCCATGACGACCAAGAAATTACACATTGCTACTGTTTGAAGTCGAGATGAAGATGAGAATAAGGAAATTGAAAAAGGTGATGGCGTAGATGGCAAAGACGATGAAGAATCACAATGAAGTGGAGACAACAAATGGCTAAAGATGGATGTCTTGTCACTTGAATGGTTCCATGATGCCATGGAACACTGTGTTTATGGGTATTATCAATCGAAATTAATGCCCTTGTAATCCTGATTACATAGTCTGCCACATAGCTGCATGCAATTCTTTCCTTCCACTGTCGGCACACAATCAACCAAGGCATTCTCAATCGAGTGACTTGATTTCGAGCATTTTGTTACCAATGTACCTATTGCCTTGCATGGTTCACTTTGCTTCCATTATACAGTTGCAAATCCTCAAGTTGTATCGTCCCATTAGAAAAAAACTTCAGTCAACCTATAGGGCCTATTCCACCCAAGTTTGAAATTCCTTTTTAGGGATCCCGGCTTGGCATTATATAGTAACACAAACATACCCTTTTCCAAGTGATTAGGCACAATATGCCTATCATGGCATGCTTTCCTTTTGCGGTGAATCACTTGTTGTGAGCATACTACTCGGAGACGCAGTTCATCCAGGTGGTTTAGTTGATGCAATCGTCACTTGGTTGCCTCGGAGATGTTCAGTTGCTACTTAGAGACATGGAACAATAAATTCTAAGGGAACTATAGCTTCCAATCCAAAAGCCATACGAAAAGGTGTTAGATTAGTAGTGACTTTATAGGCAGTTCGGAAAGCCCAAAGAGCAGCATGAAGTTTAGCATTCCAATTACTCTTATGAGACTGCACAATCTTAGTCAAGATTAACTTGAGTGTCTTATTGGTTGATTCAGCGTTACCATTACCACCAGCATAGTAAGTTGTTGAAGCTGTATGCATAATCTTGAATTCATCCTTCTGCAACTCCATAACTTCATTCAAAAAATGTGAGTCTTGATCATTGACAAGCTGTATGGGGCATTGATCTCTGCAAATGATATTTTGAATGACAAATTTAGTTGTACTCTGAGCTTAGTTATCTCGGAGTTCCTTAGCTCTGTCCACTTACTAGCATAATCAGCAGCCACTATGATATACTTATTAAGTGTAAACCTGACAGGTTTGAAAGGGCTAACAAAGTCCAATCCCCATCTTTGGAATGCTTCCGATGGCCGAGTAGGCTGTGGCGGCATAGAGTGATTAGGTAAAAGACGACCGGTGAGTTAATAGACATCACATTGGATACACTTGGTCTAAGCATCCTTAAACAAAGTCTCCCACAGGAGACCTGCTTGCAAGATTTTCAGAGCAGTCAATTCTCCTTGGAAATGTTCACTGGATAGGCTCAACTGTACCTCCCGCAAGACTATGGCACATTTATGAGGCATAATCAGTTGACATAAAACACCATCTGCTCATTGTGGATACATGTATCGACCAATGAGGGTGAATTTCCAAGCCTCCCCTAGGATTGTCACCGGGGGATTCCAAAAATACATGAAAATTGGTGCATGAGTTGTGTGGTCAAATTTGCAAGATTGGGTGGGGCTCACATAGCAAGAGGGTAGTGGATATACTGCTTGTATCTTCCATCTTCTCACTTGCTGCATAAGAAAAACATAGGACTGGTTGTTTCTCTGTGGACGTAGCCCACATTGGGTGAATCACGTATATCGGTGTCTCTTCGTCTCTTCCATTATGTGCATTTTTTGTATTGTGTATTTTACTGGTGGGCGTTCCCACAGTTCTCTTTTACCAATGCAAAGCAAAAGTAAAACAAAACTTATTCTAGTTAACCAAAGTCAACTTTCTTGACCATCGTCAGTGCAATAAAGATTCCTCTTTATGTCTTGGGAGAAATACCAATTGGGTGACATCCCCTTGGCTTCTCATCAGTTCTCCTCAACTGAAAAGATTCTTGATACAATTGTAAAACTTGAGGATACCTCCTGTCTTGGTGTCAATTGCCTAATAGTTCTGGTACTTGGCAAGATACCGGTAGGGTGCTTTTCTTCTCTGTGTAGTATGCAATCTTTGCTAGAGGATCTCCTACATCTCTTCCATCTAAAGTGGATCTTGGAATCTGGTACGTTTCGATCGTTGACCTAGATCGGTCTTGTTGCATTCTCTGGTCCTGTTGGTCGAATGGTCTTCCAGAGCACTAGGCAGCCACGCACCCCTCTTTTTGTATCTAAAACACTTGCTTTCTACAAGGAGATTCTTGCTTTCTTTGGCATTTCTTGCTCTTTAAGAGCACTGGGCAGCCATAGGCCCTTCTTTTTCTTGGCAAATTCATGCCCTTGTTTCTTGTGGAGTTGACGGCTTTGCCTTTCACGGGCTCTGACTCTTGCCCTTTATGTTGGTGGTGGAAGGAAAGTGTTCCAAAACAGTCCTAAGACTCTAATAATAGAAATCCATCAATTTTTCCATACTCTACTTATCATCTTTCTTGCAAATAACTTGAACAGTTCCGTAATAAGATGGGGCTGCTTCTTCCAAGGGCTTTGTTTTTCCTTTGGCTTCTTTGGCTGCAACTCCACCTTTGATTCCCAAATAAGGGAAAGAAACACTTGCCCAATGATCACTTGTACCGATACTTGAGCGCATCAGGCTCTAACGACTTCTAATTTATGAGTAGTGTTTCCCTAAAACAAATTCAAGAAAACAATCCACTATTCTCCTTGCATTGCTATACAAGGGTTAGATCTTCATAAGACAAGCTTTATCAACATAAAAGAGATACTTAGCCTTAATAAAACTGCTTCTTGGAATATTTCCATATCCTCTTTCTTTGAGAATCCTCTCATATCTTTCTGAATGAATTGTTAAACTCCATATTGATACTCTTCCAAGTATTATAAAGCTCAACTTGGAAGTTCCTTAGGAAAGAACTGTGCATTGGAGAATATTTGCAATTCTATTTGATGATCTGGTGCTTCTTTATACATAAAATATCTTCCTAGAAAACACTTACCTTGTTGGTCGGACATAAACTTGGAGTGTCATGCGCCCTCATAAGAACTTTCGTTTATTCAATACACAATTTTCAACAAGGGAACTATGGAATGATAAAAATCTTGACTTGGTCGATGATGATCATATTCAATACTGTTATATAGAGAGTTGGTACTTGAGCATGTCATGCTCCACAAGAAAACAACAAAACTGGATTTCATAACTGAAGCTTCTCTGGAACTGAGATAATATGACTTGGAACTGAAATACTTTGTCAATAATGACCACATGGAATTCTGCCATAAAGAATCGGATACTTAATCATCTCATCCTCTATAAGGACATAACTGATTATCATGATTAGTTATCGTTACTCACTAAATTCCCTATTTGAAGATCATAAAATTAGACCCATGACTAGTAACTTGCCATCTTTGAACACACTAGGGTCTAATCTTGAATCTATCATGGATGTAACTCTTCAATTCATAAAAGATACACATGTAGTCTTTGACACTTCTCCTTTGTGGCCTAAGCTGCTTAAACCCATAAACTGGATATAATAAATTTGAGATTGTTTTGTCCTGATACTATGTAATCCTCCTACGAACTTAACTGATTATCATGATTAGTTATCATCACTCAATTCCCTAATTGAAGATCATAAAATCAGATGCATGACTATTAACTTGCCAACTTTGGACGTACTACCCTCAAATAGGGTCTAATCTTGAATCTGTCATGGATGTAACTCTTCAATTCATAAAAGATACACACGTAGTCTCTGACCCATAAATTGGATATAATAACTTTGAGATGGTACTATGTGTACAAAAGTTTGATGAGACCAAATAAATAGTCCATAGCATAGATCTTCGCAATGGAGTGCGGGAAAAGAGAAGAGAGAAGCACCACGTGCAACACTACAGCATAGAAGTAAGGGTTGGACCTCTCTGAAGGTCTTTATTGCAATAGAAAATAATTTGTACAATTGCCTCTAAGAAGAGCATGAAGCTGAGTACAACTCTTGAATGATTCTGGGAGGCATGGGGCCTTTCTTTTATAGACTAGGCCTAGCAAAAAGCTAGGGCTTGCTTTCTGAAAGCTACTTTTACATAAATGCCAATCTTTTTAGGCTATCTTTTTCATTCTGGTGCTTTTGGTGCCTTTTTAAATCTCTTGGGTCCTCCTTTTAAAGAGGCACCCCCTTGTCCATGCTTTTAGGCCTTGCTTTTTGTGCTTTTCTCCCCACTCTTGTGGGCTCGGGGGGATCACTATGTATAAACCCTCTATATCACGTGCGTTCAAGGCCTATATTTAAAATCCCTTATCTGTAAATTTTTTCATTAATAAAATGTACCCCTTTTCTATACAAATCTGTAAATTTTTTCCAAAACTATTTTAAATAGTCCCTTATGTATATTTATTTCTGTAAATTTTAGGAATAAAAAATATCCTTCTTTTGAACTCACGTGATAGGGTTACATATGATGAGTGACCCCCCCGAGCTTGTGGGACTTGCTTTTTGTGCTTTTCTCCCAACTCTTGGGTCCTTTGTGCACTCTCTTAGGTCCTACACATTGCACAAACAAGTTCCAGCACTTTAACCCATTAGAGGTTAGCCAAATGCATGCATTTCTAGTTCTTGGACTAATCCTAGCCCCTGGGTGGCATTCCCACAGTTCTCTTTTACCAATGCAAAGCGAAAGCAAAACAAAGCTTATTCTAGTTAGCCAAAATCAACTTTCTTGACCATCGTCAATGCAATAAAGAGTCCTCTTTATGTCTTGGGAGGTGACATTGGTGCTTTTCCCTTCAACTCTCCGGCAATTTTAGTGGAAACTCCTTTCATGCCTTCCAATTGACAGCTTTGTCTTATGGGCCATTATTTGCAGAAGGTGCAGCTTGACTTTTTGACCGGGTAACCTCTTGGGCTTCCATCGCATCTAGTAGCTTGGCCACAACTGGTCAGCATTCTGCATCCACTTCTTTCTATTCCATATTGGTTTTAAGAAACTTTAAATGCTCAGTCCAAATTGGACAATCAGATCGCAGATGATTCTCTCTGTAACATAAACATTTTTTTCTTAGAAGGATCTATCTTCTTGTCCTTTCCATTCTTATCATTGCCTTTTTGATTGGGGCGTGACGGTTTGCCATTGTTTGGCTGAGTATCACTTGGTTTGCTGATTCTTGGCGATTTTTACCATTGAGCCAATAGTCCGAGTCATCATGCACAAACTTAGTACAAGTTTTGCAAATACTTGGTTTTGCAATTATCTCCAGTGTGAGCACTTCGTAACACCTATTGCAGGTTTCCCTGAAATGCCCAATTCCTTCAGTGTCTTTTTTAGCTCGATCTTAAGCTTGTCTTTTTTTGTTGGTGTTTCTTCAATGTCGTTGTCTGCGTCTTTCTTCTTTGTTTTTTCCCTTAAAGCCTTCACTCTTTCCAGAGTTACAGCTTGATCGACCAACTCTTCATATGTCTTGGTTGGATTGATTATTTCCGGCCTACGTAAGTCAAGGTGAGTGCAAATTGTAATCAACAAAGCTCTCATAGACTTGTCATTTGGCACAGTAGTCAACTGATTTATAAAGGCTCGCATCTTAAGTACAAAGTCTTGGATAGATTCTTCTTTGTTCTGTTCTAGTTCACTTAATTTTGTGTGAACATCTTCCTTGCTGAGTTCTTATTTGAATCGATGCAGGAAGGTTTCTAACATAGCATACCAATCAGGAAAATACCCAATTAGAAATTCATTAAATCCTCGGGGGGGTCACTCATCATATGTAACCCTATCACATGAGTTCAACAGAAGGATATTTTTTATTTCTAAAATTTACAGAAATAAATATACATAAGGGACTATTTAAAATAGTTTTGAGAAAAATTTACAGATTTGTATAGAAAAGGGGTACATTTTATTAATAAAAAATTTACAGATAAGGGATTTTAGAAATAGGCCTTGAACGCACGTGGTATAGAGGGTTTATACATAGTGACCCCCCCGAGATTAAATCACCTGTGTGCATTCTCAATCAAAGTACACGGGAAATAGTCAATGCATTCTTCATCTGTTCTAGCACTATCTATATGACACACCCCCAAGAAATTTTAAATGTGAGTATATGGGTCTGCATCATCAATACCCTTGAAATTCTGAAAATTTACTTTGATATTTGAGTTAGTCTTAAATCTCTCCACCCGTTCTATAGGTCTTCGACTCGGCTTGCTCCATAAGTTGGGTAAGCAAGAGGTCCACTCGGGAAAATAGGAGATCCAAGTCTCCATCTATCATATCTATCTTCATGTGTATGGATACACTGACGACCCATTCCCAATGGACCCATTGGAACATTTTATGACCAACAAGTTGACTCGGATTTTGATCTATGGATAAAGGAACTCAAGAAATTGCCTTAGCTGCACTATATTCACCTCTTCAAGAACTCGGTGGTGCCTTTCTCCCTCAGAAGCGTTGGCTAGTCTCCTTCAATCACACCTTTCTCGACGAAATTCTTTTGGAAGAACAATCAAGTATCAAAGAAGTCTTTCTCTTCGTTCATTGTTGTAATCTTCATGCTCCTTTGAGGATCCACTGAGCAAATAGCCAACCATTCAAAGTCCAAACTTTCTGTAGAAGAATGCTTGGACTCCATTTGCCAGGACGAACCTTCATCTCCAAGTCTTCTGGAACGTCTCAGCCTATGTCCACCCATGAGGTAGCGAGGCCGACCTGTGCTCTTCGCTCCTATTGGACAATTGATGCTTCTGCTAATCTCCTTCGGGAACCCAGCTCTGGCGCTGAACCAGCATAGTAATTGATGACTTAATGCCTCAAACTATTTGATGCATGCAATGAACTTAATCAAACTGATCATTTCGAAAATGAAAACACAAGCTCAAGAACTGAGAAGAAACTTGAGACAACAAATGACTCAATAACTCTCACAAAAGAACACTTCAAACTTCTATCAAAATGAGCTCATTCCTACGGGGCTTTTTGCTCTTTACAACAATCATAAACAGCCACAAAGGCTCTACCACAAAGGCTTACCATGCACACACACAAACGGCTTCTACATGCAATATGAATTGCAACACCGCCTAGAGCCTGCGATCTCAAAGGAGCTTGTCCTCCTGCATGATATTCGGCCAACCGACCTCGCATACACACCAAGAGTCCTCCACCTCCCTGAGCGCATGGGAGTCGACCCTCAAAACCTGGCTTCTGGAGTAGGGCGACCCTTGTCGAACAATTTCATTCCATGCAAAACTGTCCACGTGGTCTCCAGACTCCCATGCATGGACCAATAAACTACTAAACACTTCATTTCAACCAATGAGCTTTCAGATTTTATGACCACTCTCTAACCTAAGTCACCCATGAGGATGGCTTGCTAACAATCCCTCCCTCAGCCAAAATAGGGAGGAGCACAAAAAACAAAACTAATGCTCACAAAGAGCTCTAACCAAATACGCTCACAAAGAGCAACTCACAGCTCACAAAGAACTTGAATGTTCAGTGCTGACAAAGAGCTCATCACCGATTGCTCACAAAGAGCCAAGTAAGATTGCTCACAAAGAGCATGACTTCAAAAAGCAAAATCCTGATCATCAAGACGATCCACCTCAACCAGCATCGATGTCTCCTTCTTGTGTTCTTCTTCCACTGCTAGTGCCTTGTCCTTGGTCGTCTTCAACTGCTTGTCTCGTTGTTTCGTGTAGCAGAATTTCTCCAAGTGTCCCTGTTTCCCACAGTAATTGCATCTTCTAGTTTCACGTGCAGTCTTCTTCTTCTTGTCAGTTGCAGCATACGCTCTGTTGTCAAACAATGGACTATTATTACGCTTTTCTTCAATCATCACCATCTCTACACAGTTGAGAAAATCCGAGTCATCATCAAGACGTAGTATACGAACTATTTCTCCATATTGCTCGGTAGACTTCTCAATAAGATCGCCTTCTTGTCTTCGTCCTCGACCCGTGCTCCAAGATCACTATGCTGTCGGAGGAGTGCTTGCATGCGATTTAGAAATACTCGTAGTGTCTCCGATTCATCCATCTAAGGTCAAATAAATCTTGTTTTAGATTAGACTTTGAATGCTTCATAAGAACACCAAAGAGGGTCTCTAGAGTGTGCTAGTTCTCAGCTGCGGTTGCTTTTACGTCAAGATGATGAAATTATTGCTTTCTCATCTTTCTTCTCCCAGAGAGGTATCTTGTCAGTGTCATGAGAACATTCTTTTGGCTTCTTTTCCGTGCCACGCTTCAATCCTTGTTGCATGAAAGCAAATGTGTGGCCAATTGCCATGATGCGAAATTTTTGCCATTGAAGGTTACCAGAGTAGCTCCATGCTTATCCTTCTTAGATGGATCCATGCTCACAGTCTTTGATGGTTGAGAAGAGCTTTGAAAAACGTGCTCTTCGCTCCTGTTGGACAGTCGATGCTTTTGCCAACCTCCTTCGGTAATCCAACTTTCGCTTTGAAATTGCACCAGCTCGTATGGTTGGATTTAGCTAATTCCTTTGATTCAGAAACTCTTCACGCCTGGCCGCATATCTGCGTGTTCTTTCTAAGCGTGTTAGACATTGGCTAAGTCATGGATTAAGCGATTGATTGTGCGGATGCTTTTAGAAGTCCACACTCCAGTCTTCAAACACAACACCAGACTGCGCCACTTGTCTGTAGTTACTCTGAGAAACTTTTTGTAGTAATTCACAACACCCGATAATTGCTTGAGCTCGTCGCTAGTCAACATAGACCTCCCAATGATTGTGCACTCAATTCTAAGCTTTCTAAACTCAATCCACTAAATTCCCCTAACCAGCAGCAGGCCAACTCGCAAATTCAATTGATTCTTCCCCAACAAGATCACCAAATGTTGACGTTTTAGTTTGCTCACCCCTGACGGCTAACTCACATGTGCTTTGGGTCTAATGCCCTCGGTACGTGAACCCAACTGTGCAGTGCTCGAATGAAGATGCTTGCTCTTGCAATCTTTAGAACAACTGTCGATGTGAATGCTCGATGGTGTTAAAATGTAGATGCCAACTAAACACTCGGAGGTCGGGGTTTGCTATTGCAGGGGAAAGCATGTGATGACGGGTAAACCATGTAGACAAATATGCATAGTAACAATAGAGTTTGGAAGTAAAATCACTCTTGTGTTAAAAAACTCTGATACAACAAAGACACCTCCGCTTGAATTGTTCACTCTATAGACAACTTCTATCCTAGCAAGCCATGTGAGAGGGAGAGCTTGAACTCTACAGTCGTCTCTCTCTCTCTGCTCCCTGTTACAAAGCCTTTTTGAACTACTGCAAAAACGCCTTCTTGATTCGGCAAGCTCGGCTCGCTGTACCGCTGCTCGCCATTGGTCCCCTGCCCTTAGTTGTTTGCTTCAAGCACGGGGTCACTACTTCCTGCTACCAGTGCTGGCTATTCAGTTAAGGCCTTCCCCATGTATTTCACTTGCAAAAGCAGATTTCTGTTTCCATCTTTAGCTTTGACTTTGTGCTGAGATAATATTGGTTGTTTTCCGAATTGCAGCTCTGCTTTCAGTGCAATTACAAAGCTTCTCGAATTACCGAGGCTAGGCTTCTATTTTGTCGTCATGTTCTTCTCAGACGTCATGACAATCCACTTTTTCTTTCTTGTAAGTGCAAACATATTTTTACGTCTTGTGGATCTCTTCATAGGGTTTTCTAGTAGTTGAAAGCGAGCCACTGTATCTCCTCTTTTGTGCTGTGCTATTAAAGGTTCCTTGTGGGTTGTTCAGGTACGGAACACGGGAAGTTGGTTGGAAATAGGACAGACCATCAGCCACTTTGGTATTATGAGTGCTCAAGTTGTGTTTGTACTATTACTCTTTGCCATTACGAATGCGTTTACGAGGGATATTATTATTGCCCCTCGACAACAGTTTCTTTTCAAATCAACGTAAATGTATGTTCAATTTTTTGTTTTACCATATTATATTTAATCTAAATCTGCATTGTAAGTTAAATAGGTTCTTCCTTGCAAAATTGATAAGCGATTCTTTATTCTTTATCCTCAAGGCTTCTGTAGGTGGAAGGAAGTGCCATTCCTTCTATGGTTTATGGCATGCATATAAATTATAGCCATAAACCTTCTGTTGCATCTCATTAAGGGTTGCTGTGAGCATGTCTAGGATCTTATTGGCCTAAAAATATAAAAATATTCAAGGGGATGTAAGGAAGTTATTTCTTGTACTGCGCATCTCACTAAGAGTTGTAAAAGCTTGCCGAGGATCTTACAATTTTATGGGGCCCAAAATTTGAGAAATATTGACGTGGATGTAAAGACCATACTTGAAACAGGAGGGTGCTATCCCTTCAAATGTTGATCGTAAAGAATTCTTTAATATTAGTTCATCTGTATTGTTTCGTATTGAGCTCAAGCATGTCTGGATGAAAGTGCATAGTTTATAGATTCAAATGAACAAGCTAGTACACAGGCCATGATCGATACAACTGTTCCCATGGACATATGCACCTGTTGATATCAAATTCGAGTATATGAAACGAAGGTTGGCTGGATCTCAAATTCTTTGGCATATGAGAGTGCAAGTTGATTTAGGCTTTAAGGCTATAGAGTAGTACATTGGAAATTAGAGTCAAGATTTCATTATGAGGCATGCTACAGGAATGTGCAAATCTTGAATTCGAGTGTTGGAAAAATGTGGAAAATACGTCTCAAATTGTATATTCCAGAGGGCCAATGGAACAAGGGCTGGCTGGATCTCAGATTCTTTTGCACAGGAGAGTGTCCTTATAGCAACATGTAGGTTTGAAAGCTGGCGATTGAGTATTTGATGAAAGGCATGCTGTAGGAAAGTGCCTGTCTTGAATTCTTAGTTTTGGAAAAAAGATAGGATCTGCTTGTCAGTAAATATATCTTGGCAGCTTTGTTTGCTCTGCCCCGTGGCAAATAGCGCCTGCTTATTCCTTCGCTAGGTGGAGGCTAACCTGGGGGATTCTTGCTCTTTTTGAGGTGTTTCTGTCACAATACCTCTAAGTTGTTGCCTTCTGGCCATCTTCCTATGTACATCTAAAATAAAGTCTTTTGTTTTAAGCAAAGGTATCCTTTCATATCATAGTCATTTATCCCTAGTTGAATGTATGTTTGGTATGCTTGCTTCAAGGACCTTTCTCATCGACAGAGGTAAACTTTCTTTTTATGCAGTCTCCATTTTTAAAAATTCATCATTGATTAAATGAATTGCTCTATGAACAAACTCAATCTTAACAGCATGCTCAACCTTGTTCAATTTTTTTAAAGTATCACTCTCAGCTTGCATATAGGACATAAGAAGGCATATCATGAGCAAGAAACAGCTTAATGTTTATCAACCTCATTGGTCGTTGATTTCTTTTGGCCGTTTCTCTATTTGAAAGTATGCTTGTGGTACTGATGCACATTCACAAACTAAATATGGTTCATGACAATTCAAATACATGATAATAAGACTGTAGGCCCATGGATTAAAGGCTTGGTGTCGCGTGTCAAGCTCTACATGGTGTTCATCACAATTACACCATCAAGTTTTGATGGTTTGCATCTCATCATTAACATTGGTATGGCAATCAATGCACCACAATGAGCTACCTCGAATTTGAAGTCTTCTCACCAATGCATTACAGCATGCCATGGCATGGCCCTAAAAGTGGTTCCGTGATTGGCTACACATCACTCCTAAGAATTTTAATTTGAAAATGATAAATTACATTTAGAAGGATTTCAAAATCTACATAAGGAAAATACATAGTTTAGAAAAATTTATAGGTAGAGGGTTTTATAAATACCTTTGAATCCATGTGCTACATAGGGTTTTTACAAGATGAATTCCTTAGTCGTGCATGCATAATTGTTTGAGAACTTTTTGAGTGTACTTGTGTTGTGTCAACATAATACCATTTGTATCTCTCCAAGTTTCTATGCCAAGAAACAGTGGAGGCTACCCATGTCTTTCATGTCAAATTTTGATATGAGTTGATTTGCCACTACAAAATTGATCCTTCAAATCTACTTTCAAGCTCAATCTATCACAAGTGGAATTGTGCCACTATGCAATATCAATGATCTTGTATTGTCTACTCTTGACTTATGGTAACTCCCCTAGATCAAATTTGATTGGGCAACTATTTTCTTTACCCAACTATTGTGTTAAAGATGCGGTATGAAGTTGGCGAGCTTGTTGTGAAATGTCTCCTTATAGTGCCCAAGATCGATAAAGTTTTTGTTCAGAATATGAAAAGTTAGTACCAATCATTTTTTCAAATAGGTAGACATATCACCCTTCAAATGATATGACCATTGGAAGAGGCAATTTATAGTTTGCGTACCTATATTTTCATTTAGATTGAAACAAGATTGAAACTAATCCTAAGCATGGATTGATGTTGATTAATTGTTGGGGAGACTTCTAGGATTACTATGAATGCTTCCTTGTATTTGGTACTATCTTGAGGGTTTGATCATGGTTGCCTCTTATCTGTGATGCATGTTTCTACATGGCTTTCATGAGTGTACTTTGGATTGTCCATTCGAGTGAAAGCATGATAGGGACTCTAAAAGATAACTATTTTTGGCAACAAATAAATGGTACCATCTTGGTATTAATTGTGTGCTTGTGAGTGCTTTGATTTTTGTATCTCAAACTAGAGTAGTTTTAGGTTTTATGTAAAAATTTTAAAAGTTTATTTTCACAGAAGATGTTAGTACTCTTGAATTTTAGTACTATTTTTGTTGAGATCCCTGAGACTCCGAGCGAGAGTTTTTGAGTTAGGAAGAAACTGATCGAAACCTACCAAAATGAATTTAGTTTTTTGTGTGCCTATTAGTGCAAAAAGTCATTTGAGCATGGTGTAAGTACACATCATCAAACTCTAGATGCCCACTACAAGACTAACGTTACATAATTTATCCATGCTGAAGAGTCTCCTACAAGCTCCACAAATGCAAAATAGAGAGAGAGAGAGAGAGAGAGAGAGTCTCTTTACCTCCTACTATCTCACTCTCTCTCTGACTCTTACTCTTACTCTTACACCTCTCTCCTCTACGCTCTCCAACTCTCCTCTCTAATCTCTCCTCTAACTCACTCTACCCTCTCTAAATCTCCTCTCTTACTATCTCTAAGTCTCTAATTCTCCACTCTTAACTTTCCTGGTGCTACTCTAATCACTAGCTTGAAGCTATTGCTCTACTCTTTGCTATTGCCCATTTGCCTCTCGGAGCTTGTGCTTTGCCATTATTGTTGCTCTTGTGCCTCGAGCTCTCTATCCATATCTCAGCCTCTCTCCCTCTACCTTATTCTCTCCATCCTCATAAGCCTTTCCTTTGCGTCTTCCTAACCTCATCAAGAGTCGTAATGTCTTCTCCCTAGCCAGAGGCTCCAGCATTAAAGTCCCCATGCAGGTGTGAAGTTTGTAGTTTTATTGAAAAAATCATTTCCTTGCCTTTGTTAGAGGCTCAATTCATCACCTAGTTATAAATGCATAGGCATAAAGATCTATTAATTTTTTAAACTTAAAACAAGTTGCATCATCTTGGCCTATTTTAAGTAAAAAACTTTAATAATTCTTTGTGCCTATGGAGTGTAACCTTGTCCTAAATTAAACATAGAAAAGCAAGTGAAATTTTATATGTTAGAACAAGCTGCATTGGCACGCCTTGTTTAAGCATAAAAACTTCTTTTGGTTCTCTATGCTTGTTGCTCTGCTTGAAGACTAACAAAGACGTTTTCAACATTGTTACAGGCACTTGAAAGTGTAAATCTTTTCAATGACCCCCCTTTGAAAAGGCATGCCTATTGGGCTAAACTACTAACCACACCCTTGAGAAACAATAGCCTAAAATGTGTGATCAAGCTCTAAAATTGGTGGAGAATATTAGCCATAGCTACATAAACTGTTTATTTTAATGCATGTAAATAAATCTTATAGATGTGGAATCATGCCTTGCCACTTGATTTGATACGCTACATGACCCCATTTGGCTTTGCCATTCCGAAGATATAGGTTATTACAATTTTATTCTAAAACAGGCCACGTCGGTGCGGCTTGTTCTAGCATAAAATTTTTTCATTTTTAATGATCGACTGGAAGCCTAAAATGCACTCACAAAAGGCACTTGCAAAGGCAAATTTATTTACCCAGAACAGGCCACACTATGGCTTGTTTTAGGGTAAAAGAGTTTGCCGTTCCAATTGCCTTTTGAGAGTGCATGCAGCCTTCCAACAGAGCTATAAAACTAAACTTTTTATTCTAGAATAGGCCATGTCAGAACTTTGATAGCCTATATCTTTTGATTGGCAAATGCAAATGGGGTCATGTAGCATATCAAATGAAATGGCAAGGCATGATCTACACATCTATCATGTTTGTTTCAATATTTATCAAAGTTACATGCATTAAAGCAAATATTTTACAAAGTTATAGCTAATTTTCTTCACCAAGATAGAGCTTGATTGCCCATTTTACGCTATTGTTTTTCAAGGGTGAGGTTAGTAGGATAGCTCAATTACAAACTGCTTTTCAAAGGGAGGTCTCTGAAGATTTCCTTTTTTAAAGCTATGTTGCAAAGATGCATTGAGTTTGACTTGCACTCTTACGTGCACTTCGAAAGGCACTTGGAAAGGCAAAGTTTTTTACCTAGAATATGCCACTTAAATTTGCCACTTTCCTAAAGCACATTTCACATGGATAGGCCTTGCTTTTTTGATGTCTATGATAGTGTCTTAATAAATATAATCACTTCAAATAAACCAATTTTATGTTAAGAGTTCATAGTATCCATGATGGTTGGTGTTTTGAAAAATATGATGGCATCGTGAAAATATGATAACGTTACATGGATCAAAATATGATGATGTCTTGAATACTATGATTTCTTTGGAAGAGTCATCTATTGGCTCTTTTAAAATGTACTCTATAAGAGACCAAACATTTTCTTCAAGTTTATGCAATCAACAAATGGTTCTCATCTTCTTGATGTGGTTAAAAGTCTTCAAATTCAGTGATGGTGATGATGCATGTGAATGCTTGTTTTGATGGGTTTTTGCACGAGTTCTAATTTGCTCAAAAAATCTTGCTTGAAGGTTTTTTGATAATAGTATATACATTGTAGTATGCTTTCACCCATTCTAACATGAAGTATCTATGAATTTGGGCCAGGAGGTGTTTCCTTTTTGGAATCATGTATATTTGCATCCCACATGTGTCGATGTGCTATTGGACCAACTTGCCATACCCCTCTAACTTTGGTCTCCTCCATTCCTGATGGCTTGAGTAATTTTCAAGTTCATGGCAACCCCTGTAATGTCCCATCCTCCTTTTGACTTCATCTCTGGGTATTTCTTCCAAAGTCTTTGTGATGGGAATATTGGTCAGTGATATCCTTTTGGTTTACTCTACATTAGTACCCAAATCCAATGGGGGTGTGATCTGGGTCATTTGGATCTTAAAACTCGTAGATTGAATCATTTTATTCTCTAGCCATTGGAAATTTAATGGGTATCTAAAGAATGTGTGGATTTCAGGGAGAGGATAGATTCATGGCTATAGGTAAGAGATGGAATTAAGTCTAGAATTAAAGAAGATGGGAGATTGTATCACCAGGGGAAGTGGAGGAAGGGCAATAAAAATGGATTATTATGATTAACAGTCTTGGAGGCATTGATGGATGATGTATTTGTGATTCTTGGAGTTGTTGGAAGTTACCTCATACGGATGAAATAAGATGCATCTCATAGACATGAAACAATATGCATTGATAAGTTACGAATATTTGATGGGAAAGATTCCTCTTTGGGTAGTAGGTAGACTATTCATTTATTGCAAAAGCCATCATCATCATCCCTATGATTTATTTCCAAGACACATCTAATCTTAAAACTAATGATGCCAAGAAAAATAGAAGAAAGCTCGTCTAATGAATGTGTAGTCGAATCCAACCTCCCCTACATCATCATCCCTAGGATTTATTTCCAAGACACATACAATCTTGAAACTAATGATGCCAAGAAAAATAGAAGAAAGCTTATCTAACAAATATGTAGTCTACCTCGAATCCAACCTCCCCTACATCACAACTCTCTTCATTGATTTCCTCATATCCCTACCCCGAATAAAGCACCATACTCCTTACCTTTCCTAAAATACAAGCTAACCACTCTTCTTTACCATGTTTCTTTGCTCATGTCATGTATAATGATGATCATCTCATTTAAGGACTTCATTAAGATCTTGGTACAATGTAATATCTTTTACTGGCTACTCTATATTCTCATTGTTTTGATAAATAGGTCTTGTACTGGCTACTCTATGTTCTCATTGTTTTGATTTCTAATTGGAGTTCTAGTTTTGAAAATTGTTCCTTTTGACCTTTCACCTTTGTGCATTTCTCCTTGTACTTATTGTATGTGAAGCTATAGGAAAGTTTAATATCTTGAATTATTGATATGCTTTGGTTTGTGTAGTAAAATTGATCATCTAGTCCTAGTAATTTGGATTAACAATTGGGGTTGAGCATGGATCTCTATGTTGGCATGTAACAATTGTTACTTAGATGATGTACATTTTGTCTCTATTTCTTGCACTTGACGTTTGTAGTCTTTGAGGCTTTTTTTGTAGCTCAATGTTTTTTTTTTGTGTCAATTCTATTTCTTCTTCTTTATGTATCAATCTTCCTTAGAATTACAGTAGTTCTTTTGTGTGGTCATTACAAGATGATTATAAGATGCTTATAGTTGGTAGAGTGAAAGATCTACCTCTTCTTTGCTTTTTAAGACACGTGAAAGGCTGCATTTTTTGTTGTTGTAGGGTCACTATGTTCTATATTGTATCATTCCTACTTTCCTCTAGAGCATTTCAAATAAGAATTTGTTACTGCATCTACTATGAGATGCTTTCTTTGAGTCTTTAAATCTTTGTCTTTACTTCTGACAAGTTAGTTTGGAGTGATGGAATTATTTTCCTTCCATTTTATGTTGCTAATCTTTTGATGCCATACTAGCAAATAGTCCATATATTTTTTGAAAATTTGGATTATAAGCTATTTGATTTGTAATGTTTGGCTACCTCATTTTTATTATACAGTTGGGTCCCATGCATCCATGTCGTATCTTGTTCTTTATTTTTTATGTCAATTTGCTATACAATTTGACTAGATAGCTATGCCAATGTGCTAGTGGAATAGTAGGGTTGCTAACATTGTTGACATGTGTAGCTTGACTAGGTGCAATATCTAGTCTATCACTTAGGTCCATGTAAGATATTGTTGCCTTTTGCATTTACGACCTAATGTTATTTTGTGGTGGCTGTTGTGGTAGCAATTCTGAACTAAGTTGCATAATTTATCTTTGGAGCTCTTCATTGTAATGTTCAATAGTTTGCACCTATTTCGGTTGACCACCTTTGATTCTATCTCATTGAGAGTGGGTTGAGATTCTGTTTTCCATACATGAGATAATAATAAAAGAGAATACAAGTCATCTATTTTGTGGTAAGGCTGGTGGAAAGCTATCCTCATGTTGGATCTTTGAGACAATATTGATGGCCAGTAGATGGGGAATGTAGTTCATACCATTGTGGCTACTTCATATATATTTGGTTATCAACATGGTTATGTGCCTATCCCAATCATATATGTGTCTATTTTCTAAGGAGCATCAGAGTTTTTACAGACATGAATTGTTTTCTTACTCCCTTGCCATTCATTATTTCTGTATGAACTTGTTGCTTCTTTCCACACTGGATTTAAGATCATATCATATCATATCACACCTTGTCACTTTGTCTCGTTCTTCCAAGTGGTAATAAATTCTTGAATTTATAAGAATCTAGCATTTAAAATTTTCAAAGGGTACTTCTTTTTGGGGTGTGCCTAATTGGTAAGTAAATTTTCCCAAAAATGCCCCAAAATGCTCCAAAATGGCAATGAGCGAATGGTAAACCTTTTTTTCTTTATATCTCTCTCTAATCTCTAAGTTCTATCTCCTCTCTCTAATCTTCTCTTTTAATCCGACCCCCCTCCCTCTGCTTGGAATTATCCTCTAGTTTGTCATCCTAGCTACATTGTCTCTCCATTTTCTTCTCTCTCCACACTCTCTCTCACTCTCACACCTAATGGATTATATCATTAGAAAAGCATGAATGTCTACAACATTATAATGGTAATGCGAAGGAAACATTTTCATTCCCCAAACTCCTCTCCCAACCTCTCGATCAAAACTTCACTCTAACCCTTGCAATTCATGATGCTTTCCTTTTCCAAGACCTCTCTACCTATGGTTTTGTCACTCATTTCTTGCACTTGAGCATCATGAAAGCATACCAACACAGTCCTTGTCAATATTGATTTTGAATTGAAATAGCTTCCAATCTTCTCCCCACATGCACGATACAATCATAACATAACCTTCTCATGAAACTTATCATCCACACATGATTTGCAACATCATTGTAACCCCTACAAAAGGGACACTTGCATTTGAGAAACCCCCTTCTAAACCTCACTATTGCACACAACTCAAAATAACAATGCACGATGCTTTCAAATCAAAATACTTCCCACTCCACTCCCTCTACATGCATGATACAACCCTTTGTAGAGGCAGCTTACCATATATGGACGATTGGAAACATCATTATAACCCGTCCAAGGGAACACTTGCATTGGACAAACCCCTTGGTCAACCTCACTATTGTGTGCAACCCAAAATAGCAATACAAGGTGCTTTTGAATTGAAATATCTTCCACTTCTCTGCCCATACATGCATGATAAAACCACAACATACCCATCCTAGGCAACTTATCATCCACCATGCATAATTTGTAGCATGTACAAAGGGGAAAATTGCATTGGAAAAACTCTTGCATATGGTTTTTGACACTCATTTGTTGCACTTGAGCAACATGAAAGCATACCAACATGGTCCTTGAGGGCTCCCGTTTAGGGGTAAGGGAAGGCAGAATAAATGACTAATTGTTAAATCCTAGATAATTACATTTAAATTTGTAAAGTGCGACATCACCTAAATACAAGGAAATGAAAAATCATTGAAGCTTGGAATATTATATTTTTGGACAAGCTATACCGACACTGAAAGCCAAATAAATGACCACATGTTCGAAGACTAGACACCTATTTGATGCCATAAGCTACAACAACACCTAAAGCCAAATGAATGACCAAGTCTCGAAGCCTATTATTTTATAAACTATGTACCTAAGAAACAACACCAAAATCCGAATAGCTAACCAAGTATTGGATCCTTCTAAGATTGATGAATGATACATAGAGTCAAATGATATGACTAGGTATCAAGCTAATTTAAAAATAATAGAAAGAAGCCCTTATAACGACATCAAAAGTGGAGTATTATGACTAGTGTCAAAATGCATACTTACTTATCTAATTGCTCTTGCAACCGAGTTTTATGACCTAGTGTAGAGAGATAAGCACCATGCAAATGCATGGCCCAAAAATGACTCAAATATTATATGATAAAACAATCAATTAACATATTATGCCGAAAGACCAAATACAACACTATGTCAATGCTACTCAATTGTCATATAATATCTATAAGTTGAAAAAGTACAAGTATTGTATGTCTTTATGACTCTAAAAAGAAAAGTAATATCTAAAAACAAGATCCCCAATAGAGCTTAAGTTAAGCATTAAGAATGAATGCAAGACATCATAAATCATGTTTGGTAGCACTCACCGAAGAGGAAGCATAGATGTTGCTTGGCTTTTGAAAATGGCAGATCAAAAAGAGTGAGCATGGTGAAAGGATGAGGGAGAGGAGAGAGATGATCCAAGAGAAGTCATCTTAGGAGACGAAAAGGGGAGCTTGTAGAAGAGAGGACCTCCTTATCAAATTCAATTGATACACAAAGGGTGGCTGGCAAGAAAAATATGAACAAACCAAGATATAAAATTATAGGTGACCAAACATGTGTTTGAATTCAAGATACAATGACTTCATGCAATAAACTTCCTCAAAATAAAACTTATCTAGATTGCATACCCAGGGAATTTCAACCTTACATTTTTTCTATATAGGAAATTTTCCTATTCAGGATACAATGACTTAATGCAACAAGCTTCCTCAAGATAACCCTTATCTAGATTGCATACCCAGGGAATTTCATCCTTATATGTTTTCTATATAGGGAATTTTCCTAGTCTCTCCATGGAGAAATTTTTCAGAATGAAAAAAATTCCTTAGAATCTTCATTTATATCTTTTCTACATAATGAAGATTCCCTATACTATTTTCTACATGGAGACACTGGACCATGGAAGTATGTGTGTAGTTGTTATCTGGAAAACAACAATCTATATGAAGTGATGGACACCCTACAGTTTGCAAATATCTTGCTCAAATTGCATTAATGGGTTCCACCTCATGGGAAAGAAGTGGAGTTGAAGATCCTATAGCCTGAAAGCATCCTACTCAATATTCTTCTTGTCTAGAGACTATGCTTCCACCACATCTAGTGATGATGCCACTACTAATGCAAGCAAGGCATGGACATTCCATGGGATTCTAAAATTGCAAGAAGAAACTTGGAAAATTCATGAGATGATGCCAATGTAGTTGGAGTAGCCTTCCAGACAAGAGATATAGCTCTGATATTAGAATTAGGAGGCTAACTATATGATGCATGTGAAGCTATAAAGGTGTGCTTTGATCCATGGGCACTGTATGTCCCCCTTTATCCCTAAATATTTTATTTACTTGAAACCCTCCCCACATAAATATTCTGCCATCATATACCACTCCCTCATCCCCCCAATAAATAATAATTACAAGTAGAGACTTTATGTATGATAGGACACCTATTGCACCTCAATCATCCTAGACCTCAATCTAAGGAGATTGATATCCACCCTCAATTATCATCCTCCATACTAACCCTACATTATGCACCTCTATCTTAGCTATTGATCTTGATATAGATCAAGGGTCCACATTAAAAGGTGCCTACTACTTCTTAATGTAGCCTCCCCAAAGTCAAAATTAGCCACTTGGAGCCCACCAAAGTGCATCCACCATCCACTAAAGTCATCCTAGGTCTTTCATCTAATCACCATCCACCAAATTAAAGGTACCCATGTCAGTTTACTGAGATGCAATAACACTGGTCAAAATCTTTATGCCATGATGCCTTAGAGTCCTACCAAGCTTCATCTTGTTTCGACCATCCATGCCTAACATACATAGAAAGCCTATGCTATTGATTTTTAATTCTAAATCCTATATCATAAATTCTAAACCCTAAATCCTTTATCTGCCCTAGAATACTAATTAAAAAGTATAATTAATAAATAGATTATTGAACTAGGATTTAGCTAATAAACCAAAGTATGGAGTAAAATGTAACATTCATGGAAACATAGGAAGGCCCAAAACAAGAGCCTCAACGGTCTCGGCAATAGTAATTTTCAGAGACTACATTCATAAAAATGCTTTACCTCAACCCCATCTATTTGAAATGCATCTTCCGATAGGTTTGACAAAAAGATAATTATTTAAGTCTATTGGAGAAATAGAGAGGCAAGAAGGGTATGCTCTGACATCTTTTCACAATTTGTATGCTCTCTGGAAGAAGAGCTTTGGACATGTTAAAATCTCAAAGAGGCAAAAAATGTCAAAGTGCAATGACTACGATGATATAAAGTGAGCACTTGAGAGTTCAATCTCTCCACAACAAAGAGAAGCATACAGAAAAAAGAGAGAATTTCATCATGGACTTGTTTGGCATTCTAGAATAAAATATGCATTTTGGAAGGAGCAAGCTATTTCTCATCCAAATGAGTATGCGTTATTGTAGATGGTATGGATCAGGATACAACAACATTACCTAGATTTGTTAACACCTCACCTAAGCTACAAGGAAAGTACTTTTTGAAGATACATTTATGTGGAATGTTAGTGCATGGATATAAGTGTTTTTCAAACATATGGATTTATTCCTTGCATCTACATGATAGCAATCAAGTTGTGACATCCATTATGAAGGCAATTCACATTGTACATGCTAAAAAAGGTCACCTACCAGTAAATTTGAGAATACAGGTAGACAATTGTGGATGAGAGAATAATAATGTACTCTTCTTTGCATTTTTCTCAATGTTAATCACTCATCAAATCTTCAATGAGATTGAAGTTGGGTTTTTGTTTGTTGGGCACACACAAGAGAATATCGATCAGGTATTTAGTACAATCTCAAGAGCGCTAAAACACAAGGACATAAAGACGATGGATGACTTGATAAGAAAATGTGGGACGCAGGTTGGTGGCCAAAAGGAAGGTGCAGTATGCTCCATGGTTGAAAGGATGTATGATTGGAAGAGCATTATTCTACCTTTCATACAAAAAGGTAGTGATGCCCTCATAGGTCATAGCACTCCACACTACTTTTGTTTTTTGTTAAAGGATGAATAACCAATGATGCAGTGGCAACACTATTCTCATGATACAACATGGGAACCTGAAGAGCCTTATAGTCTCTTAACTTCAATTCTGAGTAACGAAATGCATCCAACATGGGCTCCTATAAAAGAATTCAGCGAGATTTCCAAAGGTGAAATAGAAGGATTAAAAGCTTTTATTACATACAAAAAGGAAATGCTGAAGAGATTTCCTGATTGGAAGCCCTCTTGGATAGAACACACTGCTGTTGTAATTAGGAAGACCTACCAATTGATAAAGGACCTTGAGAAAATGTGAGAAGATGATGTTAAGAGAGAACGCGGCCTTCGTTTGAGAAAATGCGAGAAGATGATGTTAAGAGAGAATGCGGCCTTAGTTTTGGCCAAATGTTGGTAATGACTTGCGCCCAACTTGTGGCCTCTTTGAAAATGAGTTTGAATCGATGTTGCCATGTCCATATTGTGGACCAAAGAAGAGAGAGTTTATGCCACAAATAGACCTAGACATCCATTGTTTTATTGCAATTCGACCATCGAATGATGAACATGAGAATGTGAAGTTATGGGTTGCAAAGTTGGTGGATGTGAGCATGGATGACTAGTGGAGAGCTACAACATTTACAACAGTATGGTATGAGCCACGGGGTAGGAAGGAGAACCATGATAACAATACATTGTATACTAGTTGTCTGAAAAAGGAATGGGTCCCATGTTAGATATGCTCAATGCCCCACCCTCTTGGTAACCACTAGTGGTCCAAGGTGCTCAAGTTGTAAGGCCCCCATATGAGGGGAAGCCATGTGTGAGCTCAGGACACTGGATGGTGGATCCTGACTTGCATGTCAGATGAGCTCTATCAATGAGACCGTTGATGGTAGAAAGGTGATTGTGTGGGAGCCCCTTGCTCTCGTGATGGTATAGGGAATATTCCCTAAATATTTCATGGATGACTAGTTGGTTCCATCGACTAGGTTGACTGGTCAGCTCCATCGACTAGGTTGACTGGTCGGCTCCACTGACTAGGTTGACTAGTCGGCTCCACCGACTATGTTGATTCGACTACCAACCTCATAGCTATAAAAAGGCAACCTTCCCAGTCCATTGTACCAGATCAGATCTTCCAACTAGTAGCTCTTCACCTAGTATCTGTCTAGATCACCATCTAAGCTCCACTATGGGAGTGCACGGGTGGATGGAGCCATCATCTATACTACATCAGTATTGAAGGAAAATTTTGTTCGTCTTCAGTTTGCTGTGTACTCTCTCTTCTTTTTTCAGTTTTTGTTCGGCTGCGCCGTGTAATTTAACATGGTATCAAAACCCAGGCGGCTATAAGTATCGCAGAGTAGAAGAGAGGTGAGGGCTTCAACAGCATACAGAGTGATGGCAATAAGAAGCGGATCAAGTTCAGCAACTGTAGCTGCACTAACAATCTAGGCGTTGAGGATTCACCCACCAGCCTTCACTGAAGGCAAGCTAGATGGTATGAACTACACTCTGTGGAAGTTTAAAATTACTACTATTTTGGATTCATATGAGCTTCTGGAGACAATACTTGGGACTGACCCAGAACCACAAGGAACCCCTGACCCAGGAAAGACCATTCCATCTATCTCTTCTTCTTTCTACCATATTGAAGTCCCCTAGTACGATGGTGTTATCTTTTAGGGTTTTACCTTCCCACATGAGTGCTCTTTCCCTAGTAGAGTTGGGTGCATAGATCGAGTACAGTTGACACTCTAGGTTGAGATGCAAGAAGTCAACCCCTATTTTGTTTTGGCCAAAGGCAGTTAGGATCCCTCCTACCACCACCTGGGAGAGATGCTTGGCAACTCCCAGCACTACCCCCCCTCTACCTTCTTCGTGGTCAGTGCAATACCATTTCCTTTTGTCATCAACTTGTTTGAGTTGCCACCTTAGCTTTGAGCCCCCAACCTTTACTTCCTGAAGTGCTATAGAGTGAGACCTCTACTTCTAATTTATCTTCTAAGAATTGATGGCCTAAGATCATTCAAAAATCCTTGGACATTAAGACTAAGGAAGGTGAAAAGGTGTTGTTTTTGCATCATTGGGTAATACTTTTGTTTCTTTTCTTCTTAAAATTCACCTGCAGTACAAGGTTGAAGCCTCTTGATAGCCTTATCTTCTCTCTCTCTGTTGCTCCTAGCTCCTTGGCCTTCTTGTTCATAGGGGCTAAGTCAAAACTTCATCTTTCATCCTGGATGGTTTTTCTACCTTTCACTAGAGTAAAGGGAGGGTCGTCTCTGCCTAGGGCTTCGTGTTCTTCTCGTTCTAGTTGGTATGCACTCCTGCATGTTTTCTACAAATCGCTCATGCTCAAAGCTATTTGTCCTATTTTCATCATTTGTCTCTCTCGAGTCTCCCTGCTCTACTTGTTGTTCTTTCTTGACCTCTCTCCATTGCCCTTTATCTTTCCCAACATGTTCTTGGTTTTTGGGGTCAACTACGGGGGTTTCTTCTTCTACTTGATCATGTTGCGAACAAGCCATGGGTGTCTCTAGAGTTTCTTTCCTACAGTTATTTCTAGCTGGGCAATCCTTACCGAAGTGTCCTCCCATGCCACAAAGGAAGTTACAAGACTTGGGGTGTTTTTGTAGAAGACTTCCTAGATCAGTTTCGCTCCTCCCCATCTAGAACTCGGATGGCATTTGGTCAGTTTGTAGCTAGGTCCATCAAGACGTAATCTTGGGGGTTTCCTCTCGGACTGATGAACCTTTCGGTTTCCAGAGCTAAGAACTGGCCTAGGGGCCCGCACAATGCTTCAACTTGAGGGAAGAGGGAGAGCGAGAGATCAGGGAATTCTACCCAAATCAACACTTTGGAGAGAGGAGGTGAGTCAGGGTTAAAGGTAGGCTCCCACATCTAGACAGACAATGGCTAACTCCTAATGGTCCACACACTACCTCTGATGCCATTTCGGGCTTTTCAAAAAGGAAGACATGAAAAAATATGAAGAGGGGAGAGGACAAGAGTGGAGATGAGGAGAGAGGGCACAGCTAGAGAGTACACTACAAATGACTAGCTATACACATGACTAGCTGTACACTAGATTTAGTTGAAAACGTAGAATATATACAAACCCATTTAGGGTTAGGGTTAGGGCATCTAATCCTTTTTGGGTTAGTGCTATGCACATATGATCACATGATGTTGAGCATGATCTCTCAACACCTTCTCTCAAGATCAACATCATGAAGTAGGCCTTGCCTCAAGATGATGATTCTGGGGAATCGAAGAAGGACTAAACATTACATTCCATCACACCCCTTTAATGGGAATTTCCTTCCTCTGCATCAAACCAAGAGCTTGTCGGTGTTTCTCAAAAAGCTCTTTATTAAGTGGTTTGGTAATAAAGATGTCTGCAACATTCTCTTTGCTATCACAATGTTGCAGTGTGATGTCACCAAGTAACACTTTTTCTCTAATGAAGTGCTCTCTGACATCAATGTGCTTTGTCCTGGAGTGATATACTAGATTCTTGGCTAATGCCGATTGGTTATCACAGTATATTGTTGTTGGCTTTGATTCATCAAAGTAATCTGTTTCTGACGATAGTCTTCTAGCCATATAGCCTCACATGCACCTGTAGTGAGTGCTCTATATTCTGCTTCAGTCGAAGACAAAGAAATAGTTGGCTATTTGTTCGACAACCATGATATAGCACCTTGACCAAGGAAAAATGCATATCCCTATGTGGATCTTTTGGTCTCATGATCTCTGGCATAGTCACTATCATAGTATCCATGCAACCGTGAATGACTTCCTCTATATTCTATCCCAAACTATCTTGTACCTCTAATGTATCTCAAGACACTTTTGGCTACATTCCAGTTTGGATTTGCCATAAATTGTGCTAGTGAGCTTACTACATAACAAATATTTGGCCGTGTGATAGTCAGATATGTAAGAGATCCGACGAGCTTCCTGTCGTACCTGTCATTGACTATAGGCTTTTCTGAATCTTTGGTAAGTTTCAAACTCTGTTCCATGGGAGTGGCTACAATCTTGCAATTTGCCATATGAAACTTCTTCAGGAGACTGTCAACATATTTGAGCTGACTCATAAAGGTGATGTCTGAATCTCTCCAGAACTCAATACCAAGACAATAGTGCATAAGTCCAAGATCTTTCGTCAAACTCTATAGATAAGTCTTGTTTTAATTTTATGATGAAGCTATCCTTGCTTCCTGTAACAATTAGATCATCTACGTACAAAAGTACAAAGTAATGTCTTCCCCTTGAACTTCGTAGTAGAGAGTATGATCTGCATTGAATTTCATGTATCCCAGATCAGCAAAATACTCGCCGATTCTATTGTACCAACTTCTATGTGCTTGCTTTAAGCCGTAGAGACTTTTCTTGATATGGCAAACCTTATTCTCCTTTCCTGGTTCAACATAGCCTGCTGGTTGTTGCAAGTAGACTTCCTTGTCTAGGTAACCATTGAGAAATGCATTCTTGATATCGAGCTGGTACACATTCCATCTGCTGAGTGTCACTAGTGATATCAAGAACCATATGGAATCCATCATTGCTACTGGAACATAAGTCTCATCATAGTCTTGACCATATTGGTGTGAAAATTCTTTTGCAACTAGTCTGGCTTTGTATCTTTGAATACTTCCATCAGGATTCTACTTCACTTTGTATACCCATTTGTTTGCTATGGCCTTCTTTCCTGGTGGAAAGTCACATAATTCCCAAGTATTATTCTTATACAAAGCATCCATTTCTTCATTCATAGCACTTTCCATTTTGGCTTGTCTACTACATCTTCAAAGTACACTGGTTCTTATGAGCCATGATGGTAGTCACTGAGAGCATAGTTGGTGGTTTCAACATGAATTGCTTTGCCTTTCTGAGCATATGTCAAACTGGCTAGAGGTCTGCTTTCCTTGGTAGACCATCCGAGCTACTATGGCTCTGCTTGGGGTGTTTTAGGCAATTCTTGCTCTTCTTCATCAACCATTTTTGTAGATGACTGTGAAATTGGTGAGTCTATCTCCTATATGTTTGAGGTTTTCCATTCTGATTCAAAGATTACATCTATGGACATAATGACCTTGCTGTTGATGGGATCATACATCTTGTATGCTTTGCTTTCTTCACTATAGCCAACCATGATGCATTTGTGTGACTTCGCATCCAATTTCTTGCGATCATCATCATGTATGTGGGCATATGCTATGCAACCAAATATGCGGGGATCACCCAATGTGTGGCTTATGTCCAGTGAATGCTTTGTAAGGTCTCATACCTTGAATCAGTTTGGTAGGAAGCCGATTAAGCAAGTAGTTTGCAGTGGCTATTGATTTTGCCCAATATTGATTTAGAAGATGCTTCTCACTAAGCATTGCTCTAGCACTATATGCTAAAGTACCATTCTTCCTTTTAGCTCTTGCATTCTGCTAAGGAGTATCTGCACAAGTGAATTGTCTTCAAATGCCGTGACTTCTGCAAAAGTTCATGAATGCTGAAGACATGTATTCACCTCCTCTATCTGAGCTCATGGCTTTGATCTTTCTACTTGTCTGGTTTTCTACCATGGCTTTGAATTCTTGAAATCTGGAAAACACTTCAAATTTCTCTTTTAGAAAGTAGACCCAACAATATCTGTTATAGTTGTCGATGAAAGTCAAGTAGTAAATTGGACCATTGATGTTGCGGGTCTGGGCATAACCCCATACATTTGTATGTATCAAATCAAGAATACCTCGTGCTCGAGAGATACTACTGCCGAAATTGGTTCTCCTTTGTTTGCTGAAGCATCATGCTTCACAAACTTTTCCAAGAAACTGAAGCTTAGGAATCCCAATTGCCATATTCTAATTCCTAAGATCTAACAAGCTCTTGAAATTGACATGATCATATCTCTTGCACCATTTTGCAGATAGTGGCATATGTTGCGGTTGAGCTGACATGGCATGCAAATCTAGTACTGTAGCTAGCATTCTGTACAAGTGTCCTTCCTTGACACCTTTTCCTACTAGCTGAAATCTTCTAGATTTGTCTCTGATAGTGCATTCATCTCCATCGAAGATGACTTGGTAGTTGTGTTTCATCATTTGACCTACTGACAAGAGGTTCTTGCTGAGCTTTAGAATGTAGAGTACATCTTTCACCAACTCTTTCGTACCAGTGAAATTGTTCATAGGATAATGCCTGTCCCTTGAACTGGATTCGCTGTATTATGTACTGTGTAGATGACATTCTTTTGACCTTCTAATGGTTTCAACTCTGTGAACCATTCCTAATGATTTGTCATGTGAGATGATGCACTGCTATCAATGTACCAAGGATCGTGTTGTGCTTGGTCGACTTGATAGCTGAAATCCTCTTTTGTATTGAAATCAGTGTCTAGATACACTGTATCTATCTTTTGCATTTCCTCATTTGCAAGAAACATATTCCCATGTTCATTTGCAAAATGACTGTGACTAGAATATCCACCACGATGATTTCCTTTGCCGTGGAAGTTCCCTCGATTGCTACTGGACTGAACACCTTGGTCGTTTTGCTTCTTGCGGCAATCTCTTTCATAGTGTCCAAACTTATGACAGTAGTTGCACTGGATGTTTGACACATTGGTGGATGCATTCCCTCGTCCTTGGAATCTTCCTTGATTGGAATGATTTCCTCTTTGCTGATGCTGATGTTGCTGAGAATGATGCTGATGTTGATTCTGACTTTGCTGATGATGACCATCTCTCTGAAATGATCTGCCTCTGCCTTTGCTTCTGTATGAAGTTGTGAATGCCCTATAATTAGAATGACCTTTGCATGCATGAATGGCCTACATCCTGAGTTCTTCACCAAGTAAGGCTGACTAAAGTTCTTCCAATGTCAGAATTTGCTGTGGAATGGCAATACTCTAGATTAGATTCTCGTATCCCTCTTCTAATCTATTCAGGATAACTTGAACCATTTTTGTTGGATTCATGGTCTCTCCTACTAGTGTGAGTTTATTGTTGTAGCCTTTGATCCCGAGTACATAAGCATAACCAGTTTCACTACTCTTGCAGAAACTTTGGTTGATTTGGTTTCTTAGTGTGAGAATCTTGGAAGTGTTCTTTGACTCATAGAGAGCTGCGAACATATCCCATGCTTCTTTCGATGTCTTGACGGTGTTGAGCTATCCTAGCATGACATCTTGCACATTATGCTTGATCAGATGATATGCATAGTACTTATCTTTCTTATCCCATTCTACCTATGCTCGCGCAATGGCAGAATCTGCTACAAGTGTGCGAAAATTGTCTGTGTAGCTAGAGATCCTGCTGCTAGTGCTGTGACAACAAGTGGAGTAGAGCTATTGCTGGCTGGATCGTCCAATGGTCTAGGTATAGATCCATTGATGTACTCCCATTTGTCCTAAAGTACAAGAATGTTCTCCATTTGATATTTCCATGTGTCGTAATTAGAGTTGTCTAACTTAGCAGATGCCTCCAGATTGAGTTTGCTAGTCATAGACATGGTGCAAGAAATGTACTCAAAGTGTTGTGAAAATCATTATCTGAATCAACTGCAAAACACTGACTATGGCAAGTGAAATACGAACTGTCGGTGAAGGTAGAACTACAATATATGATCCGATATGAATTACAACCTTGTGGCAAATGATGTTGGGAATAGCCAAGAGGCTTTACAAGGCTGAAATGATGTGACAATGTCATGAAATAGCCAAATAGGATTTACAATGATGGCATGTATGTGTGAAATCAAATCATGTGCTATCTACCCACTGATCAATCGGCAATGCCTCTAAACACTCTGAAGTCTGCTCACTGAACTGATGAACGTCAGGTTTCAGGTAATGTGATGATGTGAAACCTTATGTGAGCATATGAACTGACTCCGAGTAGGAACTAGTCGGGAATTTTGGGCATGGCTTAGATTGGTAACTTGGGGAAATTCAAAGCATCCCCTCTATGGTGATCTAGTCTACTCTGATCTAGATCTATACCAACCATCGATTGATGAAAGAACATCAACTAATTTCTTTTCTTTCTTTCTGTTTATGTGTTGGGTCAAATGCATCAGTGTAGAGGCTAATGTACATGTAGGAAGTGGATTTGGCGGCGAGACTCAAAATTGAGTGATACTTGTGCCAAAATGTATGCATGATGTGAAGAGCACATAGAGCATGAAAAATAGATTGTTTCACCTTTTTATAGTACCCTCAAATTCCTCCTGGATCAAGAGATACGGCTTGATCTAGGTGGAGGGGCAAAAAGAGAGTGAAATGTAGGGGGTGGCAAGAGTCTTCCTACCAGCGTCATATGCATATTCGCAACAAGGTAGTTGATCCATTTGCTAGAATTAAGGGGTTACTTGGAGTTAACTACGTCATCTTCAAAAGCTATGCTAGAGCTTTTGGGCTTAAGGTATTCTCACTGTGGGTTCTTCCATAGAGCATGTGACTATAGATAGCTCTTCTATGAAGCATAGAAGCATTATTGTTGGCAGTTCCATAAAGATAACCATCAGAACACGGGGCAACGATAGGTTGATGTGTTCTGGTCTAAGAAGCAAGATTATCGTGAGGCTGTGGTGAGGTTGATGATATTTCTTATGCTGTCAGTGTTATGATAAAACATATATGAGCCATAGGCTATTGATGGGAAGCAATACTATGCCCCTATGCTTAGAGACAATGGCATAAGTCCCTCTATGGAGGAATACATGTGCATGGTCGACTCAAGCGTGGAGGATTATTGGAAAAGGACTAAGAGGACAAGATCCTCATTGATACTGTCAATGCGACTATCGATATCTTTCTCTAGGGAGGTTTTGGTGGCTGTGGGCTTGGTGACTAGTTTAGTTGCTTGTGGTTTTCATTTGGTCAATTAGCAAGGCTTTGCAAAGCATGTTGAGCTGGCTCTTTGGCTATAGTAACAAGTAGCAATTGTGAAGAAAGGTTTTCTTTGCTTGACTCAAGAATTCTAAGCTGTGGAAAAGGTTGCAAAGCAGGATAAAGAATGTGCATTAAAAAGCAAGGTCCAAGGTCCCATTCAAAGCTCTTTGGCATCTAGTCAATCTTTGGCAAGCAAGGTTCTATCTGATCGTATAGGGGGTTCTATCTACGAGTTCATGATTTCTTGGAAGTAGTGATTTCTATACATTTCAGTGACCTTTGTATTTCCAACAATTATTAGAATCCATTTGTACATGGTGTTTTCTCGGTGTTTTTCTAGTTTTTGGTGATTTGATGTTCTGATGGGATTGTGTTTCTTCTTGATATACTTGCAAACATGACTGTTCATCCAACTATAAAGGCATTTCAGTGTAGCTCTACTAGTCTCATCATGTTTTTGGTGCCTCCACGGAGGAATCGGTCTAGCCGAACCTTCAGTTTACAAGATCGGAATTATTGGTGGTTGATCATCAGAAATATTCATGGCCCAAGACTTCCTCTTGTTTCATGGGATGCCAGGCAAGGATGCCAAGAAATTCATGGAACAGTTGGAAATTATGTGCTTGATCAAGAATCGGTAAGATGCAGCCTTCATGTTACGGATATTTAGTTATTGTGTGCAAGATGAAGCAAGGAGATGGTTTCATGCTTACGAAGCCGCTCAAGCAGCAAATAATCCACCAGTAGATTTAGCTTTTGAATTGGCAAGGGATGCTTTTTTACAGCATTACAGGAGGATAGAGGATACAAATAAGTTATGGCATGAAATACAAAATTTTGTGCAAAGAGGTCCCCTTGATGCATATATTCAAGACTTCAGCCATTTGTGGGATCGCTAGTGTGTGTCACTAGGGAATGAGCAGCCACTTGCCATGTTGAAAAAGGAGAAATTCATTCCATGACTTAGAGGTCCTTTGCCAATGAAGCTGGAACTGAAACCTATAGCTAATTTCCAAGAAGCTGTGGATCTGGCCCCCTTGATGCATATATTCAAGACTTCAGCCATTTGTGGGATCACTGGTGTGTGTCACTAGGGAATGAGCAGCCACTTGCCATGTTGGAAAAGGAGAAATTCATTCAATGACTTAGAGGTCCTTTGCCGATGAAGCTGGAACTGAAACCTGTAGCTAATTTCCAAGAAGCTATGGATCTGGCAAAAGCAAAAGAGTGGAAGATGATCAGAATGGAGCAATTGACCACGGGAGTATAGCAAATTCCGAGGAGGGAGGAACAACCTTCTATGGGCGCTTTGGTTGCACCAAGAGAAACAAAGAATACGGAGAATGACAGTTTGCATAAAGAAATGCATGAGGTGGTTGACATGTTCAAAAATCTCAATCTCAATCTTTTGGGAGGTGCAGGAAGAGGACAAGGAAGAGGGCCCAGGACACCGTACCAAAATCCAGGGAACAAACAGGATCCAAGAGCAGGTAGAGGAGCTAATTAGAGAAGGTTTGAACCCTATCATTGTTACAATTGTGGGGATTGGGGTCATACCAGTCCAAATTGTGATAAGCCTCGATGTAGAGGAGGAGACATGTTTCCTTTGCCAAGCAATTCAAATAATCGAGCAAACGACTTCAGCATAAAAATCAAGGATAAGCCCAGTTCAAGTGATTTGACAACAGAGGAAAAAGGGAAGCAAAAGATGGATGAAAAGCAGCCTGCTGTGTCACCAATATATTTAGAAGACCCTGAAGTGATGCCAGTGAAGAGGGCCAGGGAAAAAGAGCCTGAGAATGGACATGGTAATGCAAAGAAGGGAAAACAAAAGGAAGGGGAGTCTGCTTCAAGCAAAAAGAAATCAAGACCACGAAGGCATTTTCAAACAGGGGATTTACCACTTGGGGGAACTCAAGAAAATTACTCTCTTCAGAAGGATTTGATAGGTAAGAAAGTGGATATTTTGTATGGTCAGTTGATGGAGCTTTGCCCTCAGCTAAGAAGAGAATGGAAGTGACTAGTCAACCCACCTAAGCAAGAGAGGAAAAAGACGGTAAGGGTTCAATCCTTGGAAGAATTGCCTAACATATTCCCAGTGATTGATGCTTGGCACAAAGGGAAATCCATAGGAGAAGCGTATGTTGATGGTGGAGCCCAAGTGTGCGTAATTACGCAGTCATGTATTGAAAGGCTAGGCTTCGAACTTAATGGAGTGTCAGGATACAAGATCCGATTAGAAAATCATGCCAAGGTAAAATGTTTGGGAATTTTGAATGATTTGGATGTAAGGGTTTTTGGGGTTGATGTAAAGGTTGATTGTCATGTTATGCCAGCAACGATGGGAGCCTTTCTACTAATCTTGGGTAGGCCATGGTTGAGATTAGTAAAAGCAGTATAGGCCTCATGGGGGAAGGGAACGCTTACTCTCTTGGACAAAAAAGGATAAAGGAAAAAATTCAGCATGGTGGACATCAAGCTCCTAGATGAAGAGGAAGAAGAAAGAGAAGAAAGTGAAGCCAGCTCAAGTGGGAGTGAAGAAGAGAGTGAAAGTGAAAGTGACATCACACACTCAAGTGGAGATGAAGTGGGTATGCTGTTGCCAGAGAGTGAGAATGAAACTGAGGATGGCATGGGACAATTGGAGGGTAAAGATGATTCATGGTTTGATTTCATGCAGCTAGTGGAGGAAATAGAGGTGGAGCATATGCAAGATGTTTAAGAATGCAAAAGTCCCTCAAAACTAGATGCCATGAAGGACAACATTAAAGTAGATAAAGAAAGATATCTTGATGTTGTTAAAAAGGAAGATACAAGTGGTTACTTAGTGTAGGAACATATTGAAGATGAAGTGAAGCATGGCAGAATATGGCATCTCGAAGGGAAGAGTTGGAAGCATGAAGGTATTAAGGGAAATAAGCAAGTCTTTGATCCTGGTGGATCCATCTCCTCTATTAAGCTAAAGCAGTGGTCGAGTACATCAATCCAGAATGACAACAGGAGGACAGGACATGTGCTGCTGAGCATGTGCATGCTCTAGCAGTTGGGGGAGAGGGGAAAATGTCACTACAAGGCATAGGCCATTTTCCGACGGAAATACCGACGCTTTTTACATTAAAATTTTTTTTTTCACGGGCGCAAAGGTCGCTATAAAAGTCGTTAAAATCGTCGGAAAAGGAGCGTCGCTATAAACCGTCGCTATATAGCGATGCTGTTAATCGTCGCTATATAGCGACGATGCAAACGTCGCTATATAGCGACTCTGTTAATCGTCGCTATATAGCGACACTGGTAAACGTCGCTATATAGCGACGATTAACAGAAGTAAAAAAAAAGGGTTAGTGGGGCTAAACAGGGCTTCCTTTTGGCCCTGTTTAGCCCCACTAATCCTTTTTTTTTTTTTGTAATTACAAAAGAAAGTTTTTTATAACAAAATTGATACAAAATTGTTCTTGTGAACGATGAGGAAGAAATGCATATACATATACAACTGTGTTTGTAACAAAATTACCCTGTGAAAGGGTGATACAAAATTGCTCTAACGAGCGGATATACAAAATGCTACTACCACTACTAATCCGAATCCGAATCCGAATCGTCTTGTTGGCCTGTTCCTTGGTCCTCGGCACCTGCGTCTTCTCCCTCGTCCCCGACACCTGCGTCTTCTCCCTCGTCCTCGGCACCTGCATCTGATCCTTGCCCCTGTTGATCGCTCGTCTCTGATGATGGGACGCTTGAGCTTTGACCCTAAGAGTGAACCATATAAATCAAAAATTAGATTGGAACTTAAATTAAAAAGTGAGATTACAAGTAGGAGTAAACTTATACCGTGCGAGCAGCCACCTCAGCCCAATCGACTGTCGCTCCCATAGCCTCTTGCTCAATGAACCACGGCTTTGTTCCTATCCGAAATGCGTGCCGTGTCTCTGCATTCGTAGGAAGACGACCCATCGCAGGTTGTTGTGGATCCAATTTACGAGAGTTAGAGTTAGCTAAAGTGCATGTAATATGTAAGTAAAACAAATAGAACAATACATTAAATGGGAAGAAGTAGACTTACCACGGTTGCCTCGAACGCATACCGTCCGCCTGCACCAAAGTGCGAAGTACCTACGACATCCAGCCATCTCTTCGTAGCCCTCCTCTGACCCTCGAACATTTCGGGATGGTCCCTATGTTGCTTCTTGAAGTACTTCCAATCAGCTTTGTCTGCCCAGCTGCGTTTAGCCAACCCCTTTGTAATGGAAGTACGCATGGTTGATCTGCGATGCTTTAGGACCAAACCCATGCGCTCGAGCATATAATTGTTATTAAACTCCACATTTGGCGGATTAGGATAGCTTTGTTTTAACTCATCGATCACCGCCTGCTTCTTTTGGGCATCTTGATACCGCCAATCGATATTTATGCCGCTCTTGAAGTGATGACTCATCAACCGCCTCATGGCGGCCATCACTGCTTTGCCCTTTTTGTCTTCTATTATCTCTCCGACAGATGTGATTTGATAGGAGAGATCCCCTGATGAGTAAGGGGGACTGACGATAGCAGAGTCTGAAGGAGTGGAAGCTGCGCGACCGCTTTCGGATCGAGGAGTAGCTGTGGGAGTAGGAGAGGGAAAGGGACCTGACTGATACTGTGTCTCCGGACCAAGTGGAGACCTAAAGGAGCGTGAGTGTGCTGACTCGTCTACATCTCCTGAGTCAGCACAACATGAGCCGCCCATCCTACTCTTCCTTCCCTTGTGGGAGGCATGCACAGGTGATGATCCCGCGGTCAAAGGGGCGCGAGGGGATGGCTGGGCAGTACGTCCACCCGTCGGTGTAGGGGAAGGAATTGCGGAGGTCCTCTGAGAGAGCAGAGAGAAGAATCTCGCTGCCTCCTCATCGCTCATCTGCGCTACAAACTTGTCGGGAGTCCCGACAAAGCCATGCACGGCTAGCAAAGGAGTCCCCTGAGGGGTAGTTGCAGTGCTACGTGGAAGAGGGGTCGGACCAGGGGTAGTCACAGTGCTAGGACCGAGAGGAGTCGGACCAGGGGTGGACCAGGGGTAGTCCTTGGGGTAGTCGCCTGAGAGGAATCAAAGTCCTCTGGAGCATATAGATCGTGAGCTCTCCTCCTGCGAGGCTGTCTGTACTCGTCAGCATAGGCAAGAAGAAAGAAGAGGGAAAGGAAAGAAGAGGGAAAGGAAAGAGGGAAAGAAGAGGGAAAGATAAGAGGGAAAGAAGATGTAAAGGAAAGAAAAGAATGAGCTCGGGGGGGTCACTAATCATATGTAACCTTATCACGTGAGTTCAACAGAAGGATATTTTTTATTTCTAAAATTTACAGAAATAAATATACATAAGGGACTATTTAAAATAGTTTTGGAAAAAATTTACAAATTTATATAGAAAAGGGGTACAATTTATTAATGAAAAATTTACAGATAAGGGATTTTAGAAATATGCCTTGAACGCACGTGGTATAGAGGGTTTATACATAGTGACCCCCCCCGAGAGAATGAGAATGAGGAAATAGAGAATGAGAGAAGGGGGAAATAGAGAAGAGGAAAGAGATGAGGGAAAATAGAGAAGGAGAGAAGGGGGAAATGAGAGAAGGGGGAAATAGAGTGGGAAATAGAGAATGAGCTTATGCAAAAATAGAGATTGAGCTTATGCTTCTCTCATTCTCTATTTCCGCATAAGCTCATGCATAAGCATGAGCTTATGTGGAAACTTAAGCATAAGCTCATGCACATGCATGAGCATAAGCATGAGCTTATGCTTAAGCATAGGCATCGGAAATAGAGAAGGAGCTTATGCATAAAATAGAGAATGAGTTTCTGCATGCTTATGCTCATGCAGAAAAAGAGAAGGAGCTTATGCAGAAAAAGAGAAGGAGAGAAGCATAAGCTAATCTCATTCTCTATTTCCGCATAAGCTCCTTCTCTTTTTCCGCATGAGCTTATGCTTATGCTCATGGGTGAGCATGAGCTTATGCTTATGTTTCCACATATGCTCACGCAAAAGAGAAAGAGAAAGAGCTTATGCGGAAAAAGAGAAAGAGCTTATGCGGAAACTCATTCTCTATTTCCGCATAAGCTCCTTCTCTTTTTCCGCATGAGCTTATGCTTATGCTCATGGGTGAGCATGAGCTTATGCTCATGTTTCCGCATATGCTCACGCAAAAGAGAAAGAGAAGGAGCTTATGCGGAAAAAGAGAAGGAGCTTATGCGGAAACTCATTCTCTATTTCCACATAAGCTCCTTCTCTTTTTCTGCATGAGCTTATGCTTATGCTCACGGGTGAGCATGAGCTTATGCTCATGTTTTCGCATATGCTCACGCATATGCGGAAACTTACGCATAAGCTCATGCTCATGCACGAGCATAAGCATGAGCTTATGCTTATGCTTATGCGAAAATAGAGAAGGAGCTTATGCGGAAAAAGAGAAGGAGCTTATGCTCATGCGGAAATAGAGAAGGAGCTTATGCGGAAAGAGAGAAGGAGCTTATGTGGAAAAAGAGAATGAGAGAAGCATAAGCTTCTCTCATTCTCTATTTTCGCATAAGCTTATGCGGAAACTTACGCATAAGCTCATGCTCATGCATGAGGATAAGCATGAGCTTATGCTTATGCTTATGCTTAAGCATAAGCATAAGCATAAGCATAAGCTCATGCTTATGCTCATGCGGAAAAAGAGAAGGAGCTTATGCTCATGCGGAAATAGAGAAGGAGCTTATGCGGAAACTTACGCATAAGCTCATGCTCATGCATGAGCATAAGCTCATGCTTATGCTCATGCGGAAATAGAGAATGAGCTTATGCTCATGTGGAAATAGAGAAGGAGCTTATGCGGAAAAAGAGAATGAGAGAAGCATAAGCTTCTCTCATTCTCTATTTCCGCATAAGCTTATGCGGAAACTTGCGCATAAGCTCATGCTCATGCATGAGCATAAGCATGAGCTTATGCTTATGCTTATGCTTATGCATAAGCATAAGCATAAGCTCATGCTTATGCTCATGCGGAAAAAGAGAAGGAGCTTATGCGGAAAGAGAGAAGGAGCTTATGCGGAAAAAGAGAATGAGAGAAGCATAAGCTTATGCGGAAACTTACGCATAAGCTCATGCTCATGCATGAGCATAAGCTCATGCTTATGCTCATGCAAAAATAGAGAATGAGCTTATGCTCATGCGGAAATAGAGAAGGAGCTTATGCGGAAAAAGAAAATGAGAGAAGCATAAGCTTCTCTCATTCTCTATTTCCGCATAAGCTTATGCGAAAACTTGCGCATAAGCTCATGCTCATGCATGAGCATAAGCATGAGCTTATGCTTATGCTTATGCTTATGCATAAGCATAAGCATAAGCTCATGCTTATGCTCATGCGGAAAAAGAGAAGGAGCTTATGCGGAAAGAGAGAAGGAGCTTATGTGGAAAAAGAGAATGAGAGAAGCATAAGCTTATGCGGAAACTTACGCATAAGCTCATGCTCATGCATGAGCATAAGCATGAGCTTATGCTTATGCTTATGCTTAAGCATAAGCATAAGCATAAGCTCATGCTTATGCTCATGCGGAAATAGAGAATGAGAGAAGCATAAGCTTCTCTCATTCTCTATTTCCGCATAAGCTTATGCGGAAACTTACGCATAAGCTCATGCTCATGCATGAGCATAAGCATGAGCTTATGCTTATGCTTATGCTTATGCATAAGCATAAGCTCATGCTTATGCTCATGCAGAAAAAGAGAAGGAGCTTATGCTCATGCGGAAATAGAGAAGGAGCTTATGCGGAAAAAGAGAAGGAGCTTATGCGGAAAAAGAGAATGAGAGAAGCATAAGCTTCTCTCATTCTCTATTTCTACATAAGCTTATGCGGAAACTTACGCATAAGCTCATGCTCATGCATGAGCATAAGCATGAGTTTATGCTCATGCTTATGCTTAAGCATAAGCATAAGCATAAGCTCATGCTTATGCTCATGCGGAAATAGAGAAGGAGCTTATGCTCATGCAGAAAAAGAGCTTATGCGAATGAGAGAAGGGGGAAATAGAGAAGGAGGAATGAGAGAAGCATAAGCATAAGAGAATAAGAGGGAAAGGAAATAGAGAATAAGAGGGAAAGGAAAGAGAGAAGGGAAAAGAGAGAGGGGGAAAGAGAGAATAAGAGAAGAGGGAAAAAAGAGAAGGGGGAAAAATGAGAAAAAGAGAAGGGGGAAGAGAGGGTTCCTACGCCCATCACTGCAGCTAGCGCTTAAGGCGCTAGCTGCAGGCCAATGCAAATAACAAAAATATTAAATGGAAAGAAGAGGAAGCACTTACCTGTAAAAGTATGTTCCGCTCAATGTAGTGGACTGGCCCCACAAAAGAGAGAGTATGTCCCGCTCGGTGTAGTGGACTGGCCCTACAAAAGAGAGAAAACAACCCATTTTTTCAAATAAGATGTTAGTGGAAAGAGGAGATCACAAAAGCAACTTCTTGAAAGGAGACAAGGAAAGAGAAGATTGAGGAGACAAGGAAAGGAGGAGATTGAGGAGACAAGGAGAAAGAGAAGGAAGAGAAATACAGGAAGAAGAGGTGAGTTTCTTTCTTTCTTTCTTGAAATTTCGTTTTTTGTTTCAATCCTTTCAAATCAAGCATGAAAACTAGTTTAAAACTTTAGCAATACAAGTAGAAACACTCACAAAACCAAAGCTCTCAAACAAACAACCTACATTGTTAAAACAAACTCACCTCTGGAAGAACTTTCTTTCTGGAAATCAAAGAGGGAAAAAGGAGAGAGAGGGAGTACAAGAGGTAGGAGAAGGGTGAGGAGTGGGAAATAGAGTAGGAGGTTGCTTGGAATAGATGGGAGGTCGTCGAAAATAGGTGGGAGGAGATTTTGGGTTGCTTACTTGAGAGATTAGGAATGGTTTGAGCAAAACGCCGCGCGTTTAGGCGTTTCGGGTTTTAACCCACAGTGTCGCTATATAGCGACGCTCTTTCGTCGCTATATAGCAACGTTTTTAATTTAAAGCGTCGCTATATAGCGACGTTTTAAATAAAAAACGTCGCTATATAACGACGGAACAGAGCGTCGCTATATAGCGACGCTTACTATTTATTTTTTTTTGTGGCCTCTTGTGAAGCTCAAACATGCTATGCTTATAATTGTCAATATCTCCTCTTACTATATAGCCTTACTATATAGGATTTTTTGTTTCAATCCTTACTATATAGTGACATCATTCTTTTTATATGGCCTCAAGAGAAGCTCAAATTAAACATGCTATGCTCATAATTGTTAATATCTCCTCTTCATGCTTATGTTTTGGTTTTATAAGTGTAGATGGAAGGGACGAGTGGAAGCTCATCCGATGATGCGCCAACGCCCGGGAGCATGAAGTGGCTTACGGAGAGGTTATATTGTCATTGCACTCATTGCAAGCGAGAAGTACGACATCAAGATCGCTTGCAGATGTATGGGGAGGAGCCGGAACCAGTACCCCCCGTTGGTGTTGCACATGTTGATGGATCATTGGTAAGTCAAAGCTATTTAAGTTCGCAATCTTATTGTATACCTGGAAATAGAAGATCTTCTATTTACACGAATGAGCTTATGACAGGATGACGAGGGTGATGAGGGTACACATATACCTTCTCACTTTCAACAAGACTATAGTCTCCCGGATGATGACGAGGGTATGGTCGACATGATGGATTCCATTTTTAGGGGCACTACATCCCACGTACACGTGATGTCAGAGTCTGAGGTGAAAATGCGAGAGTTGCAATCAACACAATTGTACGAGGGTGCTAGGATGTCTAAACTACGTGCTTGTCTCTCAATCTTGAATCTACAAGTACAGTATGGGTGGTCGGATACAAGTGTCTCGGCCTTAATGAGGTTAGCCCTTGCATTAATTTGACTCATTATTTGGATATTGTTTGTTTTGAGAATCATCATTTGGATAGTGTCTTTGTCATAGGTTGCTCCAAAAGATGTTGCCTGCACCAAATACCATGCCCGCATCAAGAGATGAAGCGAAAAAGATGCTAACAATGGTGGGTATGGATTATGATACCATCCATGCTTGCCGTAATGATTGTATTCTCTTTCGTCATGAGCATGGAGATTTGGCTAGTTGTCCAAAGTGTGGGGAACAACGATATAGAGATGACTTGCAGGGTGAGAGGATACCGGTAAAGGTCTTAAGACACTTTCCCATCATTGCAAGAATACAACACATGTTTCGATGCAAATCCATAGCGGAGTTGATGACATGGCATGCATCTCATCGGTCCACTGATCACACATTGAGGATTCCCGCAGATTGTGTAGCTTGGAAGCACATAGATAATCAGTGGCTGGACTTTGCGAGAGAGCGACGCAACTTACATCTTGGGCTAGCCATGGACGACGTGAATCCTTTCGGGTTATGCTCGACATCTTGGTCGACATGGCCCATAGTCGTGGTGAATTACAATATCCCACCATGGCTAACAATAAAAAAGGGACACCTCATGCTTGCACTACTTGTGCCAGGAAAGTACAAGGCAAAAAACATGGACGTGTACATGGCACCTTTGATAGAGGAGTTACAGATATTATGGAGAGGAGTGCAGGTCTTTGATATTTCCAGAGCTCCTAGGCATACCAATGATATTTTGGTCAGGGGTATCTTGATGTGGACCATGCATGACTACCCAGGATATGGAGAGTGCGCAAGTACATGGTTATGTCTTTACATGTACAATGAGGAATTATGCTTTTTTTACTCTCTTTTGCATGCATGTCTTGTACTAACATATTCATGCACGCGTGCAGGACTTGTTACAAGTGGGTACCATGCTTGTCCTGTTTGTGGACCCGCTCTGAAATCGCTTGCACGCTACTCCAAACATATGAGGAAAAATGTTTATGAAGGTCATGCTCGATACCTTCCGCTCGACCATCTCGCACGTGGAGGTCAGCTTGATCCACCACCATCATATTTGAAAGCAAGTGATTGGATTCAAGCTTGGAGGAAGAATGGAGAGGAACCTCCTCCTGGTATGAAGAGGCTATCGATCTTTCACGAGCTTCCTTATTGGGGTCAGTTACAAATCAATCATCTCTTGGATCCCATGCATATCTTTAAGAATGTGGGGGCTACCATTTGGGCACACTTGGTTGGTTCCAAGGACTCGAGAGGAGTGTGAGAAGACTTGCGTGCTATGAATAGGATGTCTCGTTTGTGGCCCCAAGTGCATGCTTCAGGAAAAGTTGTCCTCCCGAAAGCAACGTGGATCCTCTCTACGAGGGAGGAGGCAGCGATCAAGGCAGACATTGCCTCTTTTCAAACACCGACAGGGTACATGCGTTGCTTGAAAGGAGCATTTTCAAAGGACAATAAGCTTAGTGGCCTCAAGTCCCATGATTGGCACAAGGTCTTACAGGTATTCTAAGTAGAATTAGTGTACCGATAATAGTGATGCATTAGCATAATTATTATTATGTTATATTGTTGACATGATTTCATTGTTGCTTTGATAGTTCATCCTTCCAATTACAATAAAAGGGTGCTTACAAGAAGATGTTAGAAATGCTATATTCAAGATCTGTGGTATTGTGAGGTATGCTTACTATCAATTCGCATTATGTATTTTCTTCATGGACATGTGAAATAGGTGGATATCTCAAATATCTTACATATGCATGGACATGTGAAGTAGGTGGATATCTCAAAAAGAGATCTCTATATCGAGCATCGAGAAGGCTAGGGTGGAATCCATCGAAGCCGTATGCTTGCTTGAGAAGCACTTTCCCTCAAGCATTATGACAACTCAAGTCCACTTGCTTGTGCACATAGTTGATGAGGTGGCTATAGAAGGTACCGTTCATAATCGATCGATGTTTTTTCTTGAGCAGTTTATGAAAACTTTAAAGGGGTTTGTAAGACAAAGAGCAAGACCAGAAGCAAGCATGGCAGAGGGATGGCTTGTGCAAGAGTCATTAGTATATATCACAGAGTTTCTTGCATCCACGGATCCTGATATGCCGCAAGCTTGGCACAACAAGGATGATGATTGCATAATTGGCGAGGTCCCCCAAGGAAAAGGGATTGAAAGAAAGATGAGTGAAGAGCAAATGGAGAAATTCAATAAGTTTTGTATCCTCAATAGCCCTGAGATGCAGAAGTGGATTGAGAGATATGAAGTGGCCAAAGCAGAAAGAATAAATGCAAGGACGAGATTCAGAGTAATGTACAGGCGATCACAACCATATCCACGAGATCTGGCTCTTCTCCCTACTCACATGTCACTTGATTGGCTACAACTAGCTATACGTAAAGCCGAACGTGATGGAGAGACAATAAACGAGCGTGAGCGGGAGTTATCATCTGGATGTATGGTGCATGTAAGTTTCTTATCTCTTAACGTAATTAAGTAATTATTTGTGGCAATATATGCTATAAAATAGGTGCATCTTCATTGTTTTAATGATGCTCTTTTACAATACAAAAAGTACAGTGCATTATGGTCATATGGACGACATTTTCACGTGGAACACATCGATTCAAAGAGAGTCACGTATGATTGTGGAGTCATGGCTAACTTCACACAAGATAGCTGAGCAAGTGCTTCGGATACCAATCTTCTCTCCTCACAGTTGGATTATTGTGGAACCATACACGACATCTATGAAATTGATTTCAGACGATTTACTATTTTCATTCTTGATGTAAAATGGTTTAGAACTACTTACAACGGTCCCCATGCGACAGTGAGAAAAGATAGTAGCGGTCTCTTTGCAATAGACTCCACCAAACATTGGACCGATGAAAGTGATACTTTTGTTCTTCCCGAGCACTGTGAGCAGGTGCATACTAATGATTTAATTAGTCGAAGCTTTCATTTTTTAAGTCCATTGATATATATATAATTGACGACATTTGGCACATGATTTTTCATCTTCAATATAGGTGGTTTTTCATCCGGATCGTTCTGATCCAAGATGGTGGTACGTGATCCAAGTTGCACCACGAAGTAAGCAGATTTTTGAAGATCGAGATGTGGATATGGAGATGCCACTACCAATGCCGGATCCAATTGATGAATCTAGCGAAGAAGATGTAGATCACCATATGAGGCAAGAGGAAGATGCGCATAATGACATCGCACGGGAGGAGGATGGAGATCACGATATTGACGAGGAAGACAACAATCATCAAGATCAATCACCACACTTAAGCTTAATTGAAGAAGATGATCAAATACTTTTAGGTGAACATACGATACTAGAGTACGATGATGATATAGGAGATCAACTCGGTATAGAGTTGGAGATAGACTTGCTTGGCGACTTAGACTTGGCTCAAGATGAAACAGTTGATGTAAATGCTCTTATTTGATTTTTCTCATCTCAAACTTGGACATGAATATATGAGCTTCAAAGGCTTGATGTACATGCTCTCATTTTTTAATTCTCTATGAGCTCAAACATGTATGAAAATTTAAAAAATTTTGTCATTGGAAAAAAATAATTTTTAAGGTTTTTTTATAAAAAAAAACCTCTCTGTAAAACGTCGCTATAATATATTGTCTCAGTGTCGCTATATAGCGACTTTTAAAAGTCGCTATATAGCGACATCTTCACGCTCATCTCGTGGATTAGAGGGTAGTTGATCTTGTTTTCATGAGCGTTTTGCTCATCTCAGTTATAGTGGAAATTGCCCACGTTAGTTGAAGTGTTGGTTCAACGGTCAAGAACCTGACCGTCTTCTGTTTCCAGCTGATTTCTTTTTATTTGATGCAGTAGTCGGCAAGAGCAACTCATTGCTCTGCTACTAAGCTTCTTGTTTGTCATTTCAAAGGGTCGTGGTGACCTCAGAGAATTGTTCTTTTTCAGTTCTTGAAGGGTTGCATCGCTTGATAAGGATATTGGGTGGCTAATTCGAAGTTCCAAGTTTTAACTTCTTTCAAGAAGTGTGAGTTTCTTCCATCGTATTGTGGCAGCTTCTGAGGTGGGATTTTGATTGCACTGGAGAAGGCACCCAAGCATGCTAGCTGCTTGTAGTAACAAGTCTTTGGTAATTTGTGCAATACATGAGGTAGATGGTGTTTTGTTTGCTCATCGAGGACCGACTCCCATGATTGATCAATGAAGATAGATGACTGCTTAAGATCTACGTTTTATTGACAAAGGTAGACGGACAGATTTGCAAATTGTACCTATAAGCTATGTGATCATTGTTGAATAAGATCGCAAGGCAGTTCACCAAAACTGTTTGTGTTTGTTTGAGAAAAGGAAGCAGTATCGAGAGCACGTGATCTGTGGTTGACAGCAAACAGCTGATCGTGGTTTTTTTTCATTGACGCTTCTCTTTGCTAGGTTCATGGCAGCTCTCAGTCTTCTGGCAAGCTTGAGCAAGTAGCTGCAGCTCAAAATGGAACAAGAATTGATCACGAGAAGCTTCCTTACAACACCGGCATCTAATCCAAAGGATTGGGTCCACCAAGCACTGTAGGGGGTGGCAAGAGTCTTCCTACCAGCGTCATATGCAGATTCACAGCCAGGTAGTTGATCCATTTGCTGGAAGTAAGGGGTTACTTGGAGTTAACTACCTCGTCTTCAAAAGTTGTGCCAGAGCTTTTGGACTCAAGGTATTCTCAGTGTGGGTTGTTCCATAGAGCTTGTGACTACAAATAGCTCTTGGTGGCCCCAATCCTTTGGATGAGATGCCAGTGTTGTAAGGAGGCTTCTTGTGATCAATTCTTGTTCCATTTTGAGCTGCAGCTGCTTGCACGAGCTTGCCAGAAGATTGAGAGCCACCATGGACCTAGCAAAGAGAAGCGTTAATGAAGAAAACCACGATCAGCTATTTGCGATCAACCACAGACCACGTGCTCTCGATACTGCTTCCTTTTCTCAAACAAACACAACCATTTTTAGTGGACTGCCTTGCAATCTTATTCAACAACGATCAGATAGCTTACAGGTACAATTTGCAAATCTGTCTGTCTACCTTTTTCGATAGAATGTAGACCTTACGTGATCATCTATCTTCACTGATCAATCATGGGACTCAGTGCTCGATGAGCAAACAAAACACCATCTGCCTCATGTATTGCACAAATTACCAAGGACTTATTACTACAAGTAGCTAGCATGCTTGGGTGCCTTCTCCAGCGCAATCAAAATCCCACCTCAAAAGCCGCCACAATACGATGGAAGAAACTCACGCTACTTGAAACAAGTAAAAACTTGTAATTTTGAATTAGCCACCCACTATCCTTATCAAGCGACCACAACCCTTCAATAACTGAAAAAAAACAATTCTCTAAGGTCACCACGACCCTTTGAAACGACAAACAAGAAGCTCAGCAACAAAGCAATGAGTTGCTCTTGCCGACTACTGCATCAAATAAAAAGAAATCAATTGGAAACAGAAGATGGTCAGGTTCCTGACCCTTGAACCAACACTTCAACTAATGTGGGCAATTCCCACTATAATTGAGATGAGCAAAACACTCATGAAAACAAGATCAACTGCCCTCTAATCCACGAGATGAGCACAAAGATGACAATGAATCAATCCCACCACCCTTCTTAATGATGCGCAAATTGGCAATTTCTTTTCATGCTTCCTAGCTCATGTCCCCTCCTTTTCCATGCAAATCTTTGTTCATTGATTGGATCTTTTTTCATCACCAATGGGAGCCATCCCTTTAATTTCCTATCCTTGTGGCCCACTCTTTTGGTCTGTGGTCGTGCAAAGCGCTCCTTACCTATAGTCTTTTTTGAAATGCACCAGTCTTTTACAGTGCCTTAGTGACCACTCACTCCATCATCCATTCCATGTGCAAGTGTAAGATCCAATGTCCAGATCCAAACTCCATGGGTTATCCAATCATCAATTTGGTCGCAAAGACTTTTTCATCATTTCCTGCAATCAGGGTTCTCCATACAAGTGCATAATTATTTCCAAAATATATGTTCAATACAAAAATCATCCCAAAAAATAGAGGAGGCCAACGTCCTCATCAGCATAGTGATGCGAAGTCAGTAGTGATGGCAGTCTATTGAAACGAGTCGCTAGTCCCGTGAGGCAGGAGGTCATAGAGGCTATTAGCCATGGAGGTCACTACTTGTTGGCGGCTGAAGCATTGGAGGAGCTGTTGAGCTCTTGCTATCATGTAGGTGCCTGTGGAGAGTTGTTTTAGCTGACGTTTCCGTTGAGTGGGTTAAGGCACCGTTTACGTTACATGTGAGGGAGAGAGAGAGAGAGAGAGAGAGTTTTTTGGAAGATTTTGTTTCTTGACTTGCTTGTAAGAAGTCATTTGGAGACCCGGAGTCACTGGAGGCGAGCCGCCTTGTGCAGTCTTAGGTGTTGATGGAGACTTGTTGAAGATGCCGTTGCTGGCTGCAGGTCAAGTGAAGGAGAGTCTGCTTGTGCATGGTCGATGGAGACTTGGTCGTTCAGTTGCACAACTGTGGTTTTGGGTCGCTCTGGAGGCCATGCACATCGCTGTAGATAGGTGGGGCTATAGTTGAACGGCGTTGTCGTCTTCGTAGAGCGTCCAGTCACTCGAGGTTTAGCTGATGGAATCTCTTCTTGCTTGCAACTTGGAGATGCCACCTTAGTCGGCTTATGTCACAGTAGAGGTCGTTAGCCTATTGTAGTGCTAGTCATCGTAGGAAGCTATTGCTCAAGCTGCCCTTCTGCAAGCCTGTCTCTTAGATCACCTCTTTATGCTATCTCACTCAGAAAGGAAAGAATACATATTTTTATCTGGGAATCGACTATGTTCAGTTTTGAAGCGGAGGTATTCGGTCTACATATGGATGAAGGAAACAATTTGGGTATGCATCTATATCTTATGTAGGCCATCTTGAAGTAGTTGCATGCTATCGGCTCCAAGTGGAAGATGCCAAGGCAGTTCTCCTTTTTAGTTTACCCCCACAGTATCTGGTTATGACACTTTGGGTAAGTTCAGAAACCATGGATTTGAACGGCATAGTTTCATTAGTCTTGCTATGGCTAGACTCCATATAAGCATATTGAAGCAGAACTTTACATTGTATAATAGGATATAAGTATAAACAAGGATTTTTGCATCGATTGTTAAAATAGGCACAAGTCTCACCTGTTTTATATTTACAGAACCGGAGGGACCTTAAGAACTCTTGACATGTAGGTCTTTTATTGTAAGCTCATCCACAGGTGCTCTTATTTGATCCTATTTACCATCCTCAACTGTTCTCACAGCAATATTTGAACATTATATCTCAAATGAATGAATGGAGGTTCCTCTCACCGGAAGAGAAGAAAACACTCAACAATCTTACAATTTTTCTCTCTCAAAGACAGAAATCACTCTCAGAAATCTCTCACAAACTCTCGAAGGAAACTAGAGAGCACACCACAAATGACTAACTGTACACTAGATTTAGTTGAAAATGTAGAATATATACAAACCCATTTACGGTTAGGGTTAGGGCATCTAACCCTTTCCTTTATAGCACTCTATTAGGTTAGTGCTATGCACATATGATCACATGATGGTGCTATGCACATACGATCACATGATGTTGAGTGTGATCTCTCAACAAGACAGTGCATCCCCGTTCCTCAAAAAGCGAACACTAGTGACATTCAATCCTTTTCGAGACCAAAAATTTCTCACCCATCCTTTGAGGAACGGAGCACGTAGTTGAGGACCATGAATGTATCCTACTACCGTGCATGAGCATAGCCATTTTATAGTTTCATTCAGCATGCCATTGTGGACTTTCACTGTAGGAAGCTTACCTTTGACAAAGCTAGTATCTGGTCGATATTTTTCAGTATCTCCTTCTGCGTAGGTGGTGGTGGAGGGGTCACAAAAGATCTGCCTTGATCTCGGTGAGAGCTGCTCCCATGCCGATTGCTTAGGGGTCACAGGGGCTTTAAACAGACTTCAGCCTCCTCCTTGGATAGCTCCCACATAGGATCCTTTCGACACATCCAACATGGCTCTCCCTTTCTTGCTCTGCTATTCATCATGTGCTTGGGGGAGGGGCTCCATGTACAGGGTGCTTTTGTGAGCTTGGGTCACAAAGGAGACAACTTTCACATTTTGTAGCCTATTCGTGTCGCTCTGGAAAAGTGATAAGTTGTCTAGTGTAGATGTGATATCTGCCAGTAGCCTCTTGAGTCCTTCATCAGCTGTCCCTTTCTTTAGTTCTTGCATATCTCTATCCTCTAGGTGTAGGGTGAAGCCCGATAGATTGCATAGATCTGCCATCTTTTTTCTTGTCATCTCTTGGATGTCCACATCTTGTTCTCTGGAGTTGTCTGTCTCATGATTTGGCCTTGTCCCTAGATCTTTGTTGGTGGAGTCACCTTCTTTGGCGGCTTCAAGAGGTTGGGCAACTTTGGAGGTGGCAGTGGTAACCCTATCTCCTCTACTATTTCCAGAGGAGGTCATTGCTTCACATTCTACTCTTACCCTTTGTATTACTTGGAAAACAATTCTTTTATTTATTAAGTTGTTGAAAATCAGAGCCTTCAATGGGAGACATACTATATGGTTGATCATTTTCATACCCTAATGATGAGGATGAGGGAACTATATAAAAGAATAATGTGTAACACTTATTTCATTAATTTTGGACTCCAGAGTCTACATTTGGACTAATCCTAAAAATCTTTCCCAAATGGAAAGTTTACTTTATGAAAATGTCATTCGAGAATCAAAGTTTACTTTTTGGCACTGGCATTTCTAGATAATAATTTTCACAATATGTCTTTACAATGTTGCACTGATAATGCAAAACCTACTATTGAATCCTAATAAATTTGTATTTCTTATTTTTAAGAATCCTATTCATGTTTAAAAAATTCCTTGGGTTATTATTTTAAATCCATGAAAAATCATTTACAAAATAAAGAATGATTAAATTAATTTAATCCATGCAAATGCACTTAAAATTCAAAGCAAAAAACAATAACACTTTTAAAGATTCAAGAAATTAAAAGGCTTATGTAGACAAGAGACATGAAAGACTTTTTTGTATTCTAAAAAATAGCAATAGTTATGCTTGCAATTTTACATTATTCTAAGTTTACAAGAAATATTGCTCTGGATGAGTCTTTGTACAAAGGAGTCTGTTACGACCTTTTCAATAATTTAATTTTGCCTTTACAATGAGTTAAGTACAATTGGGTGATCCTAACATTTTCTTGTTTGAATGTCCAATTTGTTGTGACTTTTTGCTTGGGTGCCATCTTCAATCACTCTCATCTAACCACCATCACCTTTAGTCTTTATTGATGCTTGAATGCTGTTATCATGGGCATTCTTCATTTGTGTTGTCTCCTTCTACTTCCTCCTTAGTGAGCATCTTTAAGAACTCTGTAATGTGCAAAATGATTGATTGTGGTATTTTTATTTTTTCTTCTACATCATACCCCATATGCTTCTTTGTTTTCTTCGTCCTTGATTTCAAGGATACTATGATTGTCTTTATGGAAAGCTTTGAAACTACTTCATGGTTTGGGATGTTAAATTACACGGTGCAGTGGCACAGAAACTGAACAAAGAATAGAGAGTACACAGCAAACTAAAGACAAACAAAATTTTCCTTCAATACTGATGTAGTATAGACGATGGCTCTGTCCACCCATGCGCTCCCACAGTGGAGCTTAGATGGTGATCTAGACAGATACTAGGTGAAGAGCTACTAGCTAGAAGATCTCTGCAGGAAGATCTGATCTGGTACAATGGACCAGGAAGGTCGCCTTTTTATAGCTATGAGGGCGGTAGTCAGATCAACGTAGTCAATGGAGCCAACCAGTCAACCTAGTCGGTGGAACTGACCAGTCAACCTAGTCGATGGAACTGACTAGTCATCCATGGAATATTCAAGGACTATTCCCTATATTGTCATGAGAGCAAGGGGCTCCCACACAATCACCTTTCTACCATCAACGGTCTCATTGATAGACCTCATCTAACATGCAAGTTAGGATCCATCTAGTGTCCCGAGCTCACACATGGCTTCTCCTCATATGGGGGCCTTACAACTTGAGCACCTTGGACCACTAGTGGGTACCAGGAGGGTGGGGCATTGAGCATATCTAACACCCCCCCTCAATGTCCACCTGTAGGTGAACTACCTTCTCGGCCCAATGCCGAGTCTCTGAAGATGACCCTGAAGCTGATCCTTCCTGAGTGCCTTGGTGAAGATATCTACTCCATTTTGCTATGTTGGATAGTAGACCAATTCCACTATCCCATCCTTGATCAAATCATGCATATAGTGATACTAAATCTCTATATGTTTTGTGCGCGCATGAAACATTGGATTTTCAGCAATGGCCATGCAACTTTGATTGTCGCACCTCAGCATAGTTGCCTCATCCTCTTGCACTCCCATTTGCCATAAGATCCTCCTCAGCCACACTGTTTCACATGCAGCAAAACATGTTGCCTTTGTAGTTAGCCTCGGTAGAAGACAATGCCACTATTGGTTGTTTCTTACTGATCCAAGAGAAGATACCTAAACCTAAAGAGAAACAATATCCAGAAACTGATTTCCTAGAATCAACATCTCCAGCCCAATCTGAGTCACAATGACCAGCCAAGGAAGTGCCTGTACCATAGGTGATGCCATAATCAAGAGCGCCCTTCACATACTTGAGCACCTGCATCCCTGCATTCCGATGATTCTTCTAGGGCTTATTGGAGAACCTGCTCAAAATGCCAACAGCAAAACTGATGTCCGGTCTGGTGTTGCACAGATAGATGAGACTGCCGACCAACTTCCTGTAGCTCTCGATGTCTGCTGGTGGTGAGGCATCCTCCATAGATAGCCTCGCATTTACCTCCATAGGTGTAGCTATCTCCTTGCACTCGGACATACCAAATGCCTTCAAGATCTCCCTTGCATATTTTTGCTGAGAGATGAAGATCTTGCCTGACTTCAATCCCCAAACAGTGATGCTTCAATCCCCAAACAGCTCTTGCCAGACTTCAATCCCCAAACAGTGATGCATCAAGCCTAAGTGCTGTCATCTCAAACTCCATGCTCAATGCCTTTCTAGTCTACTGGATCATGTCTTCATAGTCACATGTAATAAGGAGATCATCCACATATAGAACAAATAATAGCATATTTTCCACCTTTCCTATACAGGTATAAGTTAGCATCTGAGACACATCTTTTGAAGTTTAATTTATGAAAGTATTCGTATATCCATTGGTACCATGCCCTTGGGGCCTATTTCAGCCCATACAAAGCCTTCTTCAGTTTGCATACATTGTTCCTAGAATGGGGGGCCTCAAACCCTAGTGGTTGAGCCACGTACACCTCCTCCTTGAGGTCACCATTCAAGAATGATGATTTAACATCCATTCGATAAACTGGCCACTTTTTATGAGCAGCCACCGATAGTACTGTGCAAATAGTGGTCATTTTGGTAGTCGGAGCAAAAGATTCCTGAAAATCAAACCCTTCAACCTACGAAAATCCTTGTGCAGCCAATCTGGATTTGTACATTTCCAAAATCCCATCGTCCTTGTACTTTACCTTCCAAACCCACTTGGTGCCAATAACCCTTCTGTTAGGTGGTTGATCTACCAGCTCCCAAGTTTCATTCTTCATGATGCCGTCATATTCTACTTGCATAGCATTTTTCCAATCTTGTTTACAAGTGCTTCCTCCAAACTCGCAGGCTCCTTTACTTCTGTAATAATCTCATCCATCAAGGCCATATTGAGACGATGTGAGCAGAAGCCCTCCTTTACTCCTCGATTCTCTGAGACCGCCTGGGTCCATCTGCATGCTTCTCAACAGACATAGGCATCTGGTTATCATGGTTGTAGAGCTTCCTTACCCATCACGGCAATGGTTTTTCTGGTGGTGTAACAGTAGGTTGGTGACTTATATCTTCATCATCTAATATTTCCTCCTCCTTTATAGCTCTTGGGATAGGTCCATAGTGAATTACCTCTTCGCTTGATGATAAAGTGGAAGAGCTCTTCTCTGCCTCCACTGCATGTGGCTGCTCCCTAAACACCACATCGCGGCTTGCTATATCTTCTTTGCCTCTCAGTCATACAACTTAGAGGCTTTCTTCTCATCAGAATAGCCTAAGAAGATACATTTGGTGCTTTTTGGTTGTAGCTTGTTTCTCTCTTTGTCTGGTACATGTGCATAGCATTCACACCCAAATGTTCTAAAGTGGGAGACAGATGGCTTCTTACCGCTGTAAGCCTCATGTGGTGTTTTACCTTTGAGTGCCTTTGTATAGCTACGATTAAGAATGTAAACTGCAATATTGATAGCCTCAGTCCAAAAGTGATTTGGCAGTCCAACATCTTTTAACATACACCTCCCCATCTCCATGGTTGTCCGCATTCAGTGTTCAACAATAGAATTTTGCTGAGGGGTATGTGATGTCGTCATTTGTTGCTTGATCCCTTTGCTCTTGCAAAAATCTCCAAACTCTATAGAAACAAACTCACCACCACCATTTGATCTGATTTTCTTCACTTTTCTCCCTGTTTCATTTTCAACAAGCTATAGCCATTCTTTAAATTTACCAAAAGCTAGAGCCTTTTCACGAAGAAAGTACACCCACATCTTCCTATATAGTCGTCGATGATCAATAGAAAATAGGAAGATCCCCCTAAGGCCTGTGTAGGCATCTTACTGCACAAGTCAACATGCACCAACTCTAGAGGAGCATTTTCTCTATTCTTGCTTTCTTGTGGGAATGTCTTTCTCTATTGCTTGCCCATCGTGCAAGCTTCACACGGTTCTTTGATTTTTGCTACTGCAGGTAAGTGAGCAACCATACCTTGCTTCTACATCTCCTTCAGCACTACAAATCTGATGTGGCCAAATCTTTCATGCCAAGTATGCTTGTGCCCACTCTAGCAGTGGCTGTAAGAGCACTTAGCTGATACAAGTTGTTCCTCCTTACTCTTGTTCCAACAAGATATCCTGCACTATCCAGAATTTTTGCTCTTGTCTTGTTGAACCTCACCTCATGCTCAAGGTCAGTTATGGAAGCAACTGATAGCAGATTTCTCTTGATTTGTGGAGCGTACAGCACATTAGATAGTTTCTTAACATCTTCATTGACAGAAACAAATGAAACCGTACCTGTACCCTCAACAGGCATTTTGCATTATTTCCAACTGTCATGGTGATGGGTTCTTGTAGAGGCTACATGGAAGAATATAGACCCTTCTTATAGGTCATGTGACGGGAGGCACCACTATCCTGTTGAGATATCAAGCTCTACCCCCGATATATCTCCTGGATGACTATCATTTATGTCACCGCCTATGTTAGTTGTACTCGTGGTGTAGTTAGACTACCACGTATGTTTTTGGTTTGGGTTCACATATGAACCACGTATTCTAGGTTTTGACATATAGGGTATTTCCCTCTTCTATTGTATTGTTGTTGTGTGCAAAAGTGAAGAAAGGCTTCACCCTCCAACCTTGTGTCCTCTCTCTTTTGTGTGTTGTGAAGAAAGCTGAACTTGAGTCTCCTATCTCTCTCCCTCTTTCTTTACATGGTATCAGAGCCTTGTTCGTGGTAAGGAGCTCAAGAAAGCAAGCCAAGTTTATGGTGTCCTGGTAAGAGGACCAGTGTTGCTTTCCTACTTCGAGTTTGGGAGCAAATCTTTGCAGGTAGCACAGCCAGAAGTGCAGGAGTGCACTGCTTCAGATTGAGAGGCCCTTCGCGGTGTGGCGAGAGCATTTCGGGGCCCGTTTTGAAGGCGGAAGTCCTTCGCAGGCACTCACAAAAAGGCCCTGTTTTTGCTGTGCGACCACTGCGCGCGGCCAGTCGGTGGAAAGGTGCCACAGAAATTGCATCGTATGCCTGTGTGCAGAGATATTGGGAGTTGCAGATTCATGCTTGTTGCCTGTTGATGCAAAATCGTCACTAGGAAGTGACTGTGTGGTGAAATACCACTTTTGTCAGTGTTGCAGATCTACCCCTGTGAGGCTCTTTGCAGAAGTTTTGCTATTTGCCCTTCTGAGGCATTTGCTGTGTTTACAGGTTGCTGTTGCAATTCGTGATTTGTAAAATGTCTGAGAATCTGTCTACCATTGTCAGTGAGAAGCTTGACAAGAACAACTTCCAAGCATGGAAGTTCAGGATGACAAACTTCTTTATGGGAAAGGGAGTTTGGGATTACATCAGTGGTGAAACTGCAGAACCAGTTTTGGGTGCTGCTCCCACTCCTGCTGAATTGAAGGCCTTTAAAGAATGGCATGAAAAAGCCAGAAAATGCCTGTATTGGCTATCCGTTAGCATTTCAGATTCTATGATTGTGCATATACAGGATCTAGAGACGCCTAAGGAGGCATGGGATACATTGGTGAAGCTGTATAGCACAAATACCAAAGCACGAAAGATGCAGCTAAAGCAGGAGTTGCACAATGTGCAAAGGAAAAATCTGAATATAAATGAGTATTCCTTGAAGGTGAAAGGCCTTGCAGATTCTCTTGCCTCCATTGGAGCACCTGTTGATGATGAGGACTTAGTGTCCGTGACCTTGAATGGTCTTGGGAAAGATTATGCACAATTTCGGACATCCATTGGAGTCCGTGAAACATTTCCTGATTTTCAGGAACTTATTGCTCTCTTGCTGAGTGAAGAGCAAAGGAATGGTGGTTCAGCCACCTCAACTTCTCAAGAGACTGCTTTCTACTCGAATACAGGTAGAGGCAGAGGTAGAGGAAGAGGCCGTTTTGGTGGCCGTGCAGGAAATCAGAACCAACAGCAACAACAGGAAAACCAGTCCTATGGAGGAGGACGTGGTAGTTCTAGAGGCAGGGGGAGCCAAAGAGGCCGTGGTTCATGGCAAAGGAACCAGCAAGTAAATAGCAGCACAGAATGCTATTATTGTGGAAAGCCTGGACACAAGGAGAATACATGCTATAAAAAGCAGAATGACATCAAAAGTGGGAAGTTGCAGCAAAGCAACTATGCATCATCAAGTGGGCATGGTGACGACAGAAATGAGCACCTTTTTGTGATGCAGCATATGGTTAACTCCATGTCAGGAGATGCTGCAGCTTGCAATGATGTTTGGTATGTTGATTCAGGTGCCTCTAACCACATGACCAGTCATGGTGAGTGGTTTCATGATGTTAGAAATTTGGATAAGCCAGGTTATGTTGAAACAGGTGATGATACTGCGCACCCAATTACGCAGGTTGGTAAAGTGCCATTGGCTATGCAGGATGGCAAAACGAAGTACTTGGCAGATGTACTTCATGTTCCAAAAATCACTAAGAACCTGGTTTCAGTTGGCCAGATGGTTGAGCAAGGTCTGCAGGTTAGATTTAATCCTGATGGATGCTTTGTTGAGGACCTGAAAAATAAGTGCCGCTTGGTTGCAAAAGGCAACAAAAATGGTAGAATGTTCACCTTGGATGTTGATATGCCTGAGGTGAAAGCTGCTATGTTTGCGCATGGGAGAGGTGTCATTGCAGATATTGAGATATGGCACAAGCGCATTGGGCACGTGAATATACAAAGGCTGAAATCTATGCAAACGAAAAACATTGTTGCAGGTTTGCCTAAATTCAGAGTTGAGGGAATGCAAAAGGTATGTGGAGCATGCCAAATGGGTAAGCAGGCCAGACATGCATTTCCTAAAAATGCTAAAGTGAGCAGAAGACCTTTGGAAGTGATCCATTCAGATGTTTGGACAACCAAAGCTGCTTCTATTGGTGGATGCCATTATTATGTGACGTTTATTGATGACTACACAAGGAAGGTGTGGATTTATTTTATGAAGCACAAAAGTGAAGTGTTCAGCCATTTCAAGGCTTTTAAGGCCATGGTTGAAAAAGAGAAAGGTGTGCATATTAAAGTGCTAAGATCTGATGGAGGGGGAGACTCCTTTTCAGAAGAATTTTGTGAATATTTAAAAGAACAGGGAATTCAAAGGAAGTACTCATGCAGGTCTACCCCTCAGCAGAATGGGGTTGCAGAAAGGAAGAACAGGCATATTGCAGAAGTAGGACGGGCGATCCTAAATGAGAAAAACATGCCTGATTATTTTTGGGCTGAAGCAGTAGCAACTGCTGTTTATATTATGAACAGAACCCCCACTGCAGCTGTCCATGGCATGACGCCTGAAGAAATGTATACAGGCCAAAAACCAGATATTTCTCACTTGAAGGTATTTGGTTGCATAGCTTATGTTCATGTTCCTGATGAGAAGAGAACAAAGCTGGATCCAAAGGCAGAAAAATGCATCTTTATTGGATATGCTCAGCACCAGAAAGGGTATCGCTGTTATAACCCTTCCACCCGCAAAATGCAAGTGAGCAGAGATGTTGTTTTTGATGAAATGAGCAGCTGGTATGCACCAACTGTTATGGTAGGAGATGCAGATGCAGGAAATGGGAATGCTGCAATAAATGTAGAGCAGCAATCTCAAGCCTTGAGTGGACCCAGAGAGTCCTCTACTAGTGGATCTAATGCATGGACAGGGAGATTGAGATCTAGTGAATCGTCACATGGCAGTCCTGATAGTGTTGTGCAGGTATCACATAAGGGAAAAGAAAAAGTGGACCATACTCCAGTGTTTGATGTGTCTGCTGGTAGCTCTCATGTTGATGGAGAGTCAAGCGGCTCTGAAATGAGCCTTGATGAGGAACTTGGGATTCCTTCTGTTGTTACACCTGGTGCAAGGAAAAGCAGGCATGATTTAAAGACTCCTGCAACTGATCCAGTTGTACGGAGGTCCACTCGTATTAAGTATCCAGTTGACAGGCTGAGATATGATGGGTATACAGCACATCACTATGCTTATATGGTCAAGGTTCTAGAGGAGCCAGAGCCCACATGCTTTGAGGATGCAGCAGGGCATAAAAATTAGGAAGCAGCTATGGATGGAGAGATGGCTGCCTTGGATGCAAACCACACTTGGGATTTGATGCCTTTGCCTCATGATAAGAAGGCTATTGGCTGCAAGTGGGTTTACAAAGTAAAGCACAATGCTGATGGGTCTGTTAGCAGGTACAAGGCAAGATTGGTTGCCAAAGGTTTTGCACAAACATATGGAATTGACTATGAGGAAACTTTCAGCCCAGTTGCAAAAATGGCAACCGTGAGAGTAGTAATTGCTATGGCTGCTGCAAAGGGATGGTCTTTGCATCAGATGGATGTGAAAAATGCCTTCTTGCATGGTGATTTGCAGGAAGAGGTTTATATGATGCAGCTAGAAGGTTATGAGGATAACTCACACCCCGATTTTGTATGCAGGTTGCGCAAAGCCTTGTATGGCTTAAAACAGGCGCCGAGGGCATGGTCAGACAAGATAGGGCAATATCTTGTCACTATTGGATTTCAGATTTCCAATTCAGATTTTTCACTTTATGTGAAAAGGACAAACAGAGGGATTGTGCTTATAGTCATCTATGTTGATGACTTGATTATTACAGGTGATAGTGATGAAGACATTAATGAAGTGAAGCTGCTGTTGAAGCAGAAATTTGAGATGAAGGATTTGGGAGAGCTGGGTTACTTCTTGGGCATTGAGGTTATTAGATCCCCGAGTGGGATATGGCTGTTGCAAAGGCAATACGGTTTGGACATGCTGTCCAAATATGGGATGACAGGCTGTAAGCCTATCTCTGTTCCATTGGAGCAGAATGTGAAGCTCAATGCAGAGTCAAGTGAGCTTCTTGAAGATATTACTATGTACAGGCGCATAGTAGGTAGCTTGATTTACATGACTATAACCCGACCAGATTTGAGCTATGCTGTGGGGCTGGTGAGTCAGTTTATGCAGGTATCGAGGAAGCCACATTTGGATGCGGCTAGGTGCATACTGCGGTATGTGAAGTCCACATTGCATTATGGACTGTTTTATGAAGCTGGGTGTGCATTACAGGTACATGGATACACAGATGCTGACTGGGCTGGTAGTGTCTCAGACAGGAGATCTACTAGTGGTTTTATGTTTTCCCTTGGGAGTGGTGCCATCAGTTGGAGCAGCAAGAAGCAGCCAACAGTTGCCTTGTCGAGCACAGAGGCAGAGTACAGGGGTGCAGCAATGGCTGCATGTGAGGTAGCTTGGTTACGGAAGCTACTTGGAGATATGGGACAGTCAGTTCATGCAGCAGTTGTCATTCATTGTGACAACATTAGCAGCATCATGCTTGCTAATAACCCAGTTTATCATGCTAGAACGAAGCACATTGAGGTGCATTATCACTTTGTGAGAGAGAAGGTTCTAGCTGGTGAGATTGATCTTGTCTATGTCAGCACTGAGGAGCAGGTGGCTGATATTTTTACGAAGGCATTGGGTACCGAGAAGCTTCGCAGATTTAGGAGCTTGCTTGGTGTACGTGAGATGGATTTGAGCTTGAGGGGGAGTGTTGAGATATCAAGCTCTACCCCCGATATATCTCCTGGATGACTATCATTTATGTCACCGCCTATGTTAGTTGTACTCGTGGTGTAGTTAGACTACCACGTATGTTTTTGGTTTGGGTTCACATATGAACCACGTATTCTAGGTTTTGACATATAGGGTATTTCCCTCTTCTATTGTATTGTTGTTGTGTGCAAAAGTGAAGAAAGGCTTCACCCTCCAACCTTGTGTCCTCTCTCTTTTGTGTGTTGTGAAGAAAGCTGAACTTGAGTCTCCTATCTCTCTCCCTCTTTCTTTACATATCCAACACCCATGAATTAGTGGCTGATGCTTCTTGAACTGAGGAACACTCTTCCTCAATGGCCAGAAATAGATCCAACTCTGCTTTCGCTGTGTTAGCTATCTCTTTCCCCTTATCTGTCTTCTTCAGGGTAGCATTCTTTTCATCTGCTTTCTTGACCCGGCAATCTGCAATCACATGGCCCTTCTTCTTGCAGTAGAAGCATTCTCCCTAAAATTTCTTCTTGCCGCCCTTCTTCTTTTTTGTCACTACTAGTAGAGGACTCACCTTTGGTGGAGGAACCACCTTTGCCTTTCGCAGTGGCAGAGAACACAGCATCCCCATTGCCACCTCCATCTCAAGCTTTAAGCCTCAATTCCTCCTTTATATAAGTAAAGAACAAAACTCCTCAAATGACAATGGTTGGGGTCTCACCTAAGTGTTAAGTGATGTTACCAGTCCATCAAACCTTGGTGGACATATCCGAAGACACCGTCGAGCTAGCTCTTTGCTAGTCTTTTGTATCCCAGCACCAGCCATCTGGTCACATAGATTTTTGATTCGGGTTATGAACGCCTCTGCTGTCTCTCCTTCATTAAACTTCTCAGCTGCAAGTCGATTCTCTAGGTTCTGGATCCTTGTCTGATTCCATGTCTCATACTGACTCTTCAATATGTTCCAAGCCACAATTGCCTTAGATGTATGCTAAATCAAGGTCAAAACACTATCAGTAGTACTTGTAACCAAGGCACACAGAGCATCTGTGTTCCTACGTTTCCAAGCTCATAGAAGGTTGGTATTAGGAGGTATCGTACTCCCTAGGGAGTGAGTTGACAGCTTGGAATGATCTCAAATATCAAGCCCTCTTAGTCGATGCCTTAGAGGACACAGACTTCACCTGGACCAATAATCAGATAAGGAAGAACCACAAAAAGGCCCACCTAGATAGAGCTTACTGTTCTAGAAGACTTCTGGATGATGCTCTTTGCCATAAGGCCAATAGTCTCATGTCCCTCCCTTTCTCTAACCACAAGCCGGTTTTGTTTTCAATAGAAAAGGGAGAAGGGAGGAGATTATGCTCTTGGATCAAAGCCAACCCTTTTTTTCTTTCAGCTACCCTACGTATAGATCAAGGTTGCAAGAATCTGGCAAATGGGTTTCGGAGGAACAACTAGCTCCACAGACAAATGGTTGAGAGCTAATGAACACATAGGGCACTTTTTGAAAGCGATCAAACAAAGAGCTGATAAAGCCAGGCGAGTGATGAGACTAGTCCTAAAAGAAAGGATTAAGAAATTGGAGAATGATTGCTCACCTCAAGGGCAAGAGCAACTAAGAAATACAAGGAACAAACTAAGGACTGAGGTAGAAATCGAAGCAAGACAAGTAAGGATATAAACAAGAGACTGGTGGGTAGGAAAAAGCGACAGGGCTAATGAAGCAATGTACAAGAGTCTCCGAAAGAAGCACCCCAAGGAATCCTCGCATGCTCTATAGAAAGATCGAAGACTAGTGCAAGAACAGAATGAGATTATGGAACTTGTCACCTCCCACTTCCAAGCTATTCTGGGGGAAACTGAGATCCTTTCAATCGAAAAACTCAAAGCTAGAAATTGCTATAGATAGACGAGAAGCAAGCAGTCTCCTCTTTTGACTGCCAGTACCTTGACAGAGACCTTACCCTCGAGGAGCTAAAAGAAGCAACTGATGTAATGGCTAAAGCAAAAAATCCTGGAGAGGATGGTCTCTCGATTGAGTTCTACCAAGTCTTCTAGGACATTGTGGGCCTCACCTTCTAGAGATCTGGCAAGATTCCAAAGGAAAAGGTGCACTGTATTTGAGAAAATCAACACATGTATGATAAAGTCGATTCCCAACGGAGGCCTCAAAAAGGAGAGTTAAAAAACTGGCGACCTTTGACCATGTTGAACACCAGCTAAGATTTTTTCCAAAGATTTAGCTAATAGGCCCAAAATAAAGATGAAGTGGTGGTGGATAAGGGAAGAACAGAAAGGATTCATCCAAGGATGACACATCTTATAGGCTATCCTAATGCTTTGGGAAGGATTAGAACTAGCCGAGGAAACCCAACAAGATATCTTCTTTCTCAAGGTATATTTTTACAAAGACTACGATAGGATGGAATGCGAGATGGAATGGGGGCTTCATCCTCTCCTCACTCCAAGATATGGGAGAAGGGCCCGCGTACATTTCCTACATTGAGCTCCTTCTCTCTCAAGCCAGAGGTAAGATTGAGATTAATGGCAATATCTCTTCTCCATTCGTGCTCAAGAGATCTATCAGACAAGGCTGCCCTCTAGCTCTCCTTCTCTTCGCTATTGCAGCGGACTCATTGGGATGGCTTTCCAGAACAAGGTTGACAACAGTCCCCTGAAAGGAATTCAAGTCAAAGAGGCTAGATAGATCATCTGTCAACAATTACTGTATGACACCAACCTGACTCTACATAACGATGACCTATGAGTTAATGAAGCCTTGGAATGTCTTCACATTTTTTGTCTAGCCTCAGGTTCTAGAATTAACCAACAATCCTCACTGTAGCACAGTGTGCTTTGTTTGAATCCTCCTCCTCAACGTCTACTAGAAAAAGGCTGCAAAATCATAAAGGATGGAGAGATCTTCATACTGCTTGGTATCCCGATGGGCTTCAGATGCTCCATAAATGATCGGTGGGACTGGGTAATAGATAAAGTTAAGGATAAACTCAACAAGTGGTAAGGACTTCAGCCAACTCTGGCAAGAAGGAAGTTTGTGCTTAATCACTACATCTATCCCTCTATCCTTTACTTCATCTCCATTGGAGCCCAACTAAAAAGACTTTGGAAAAATTAGCAGTCTCTTCCGCTCCTTCCTTTGGGGGGGGATGCTGACCACCACAAGATGGCTAAGGACAAATGGCAAGCGTGTATGCTATCTAAGGAGGCAAGAGGGTTGGGGATAGTGAACATAGAGAGATCAACATAGCAAGGTTTATGAACTAGTTAGTGGATAATCAAGGCAATGCTACACCTTGACTCAATCTGGGCAATTATTACGAGAAACTATTTCTTAATTCTTGTCTTGAAAGTTAAGCAAAGTATTTTGCGAATAGGATAGAATCACACCAGACGTGGCGGGGGTTCTATCAGTATTCTTATGTGGTTTAGTTGAGGGATGCCTAGCTAAACAAGTGCCACTTAATTAAGTGTTGTGGGTGATGCCATTATGAAATACCTGAATTATTTGGTAGATACATGTGATGACCATTTCTTAGCATGTTGGTACCATGACGAGTAGTCATAGTATTTTGGTGTATGCCATTGGGATGCTAAGTGTTGAAGGTATTAGTATTTAATGTGTGATGCAGTTATGTACTAATATGCTTTGGTTTCATGAGTTGAGGTGATGCTAAGGAAGATCGAAAATATTAAGACTCAAAGTAACATTGGCAAGCGTTGGCAATTATTGGCAAATATTTGAAGTATGTGCCTTACCTTGGTATTTTTTGTCATAAGTATTAATGACCTTGGCACAATGGTGGATTGCAAATGATAAAGGGCGCAAATGCCTTTACATTTATTTGGCTTATGATCTTGGAAGAGTGGTGATGAATCATTGTGGATTAATGATTTTGAAAAGGTTTTTGTATTAATGGCCAAGGGCCAATTCATTTTGTAAAAATGAGAGATTACTCTAAAGCCTTCTGATTATTATTGGGCATGTGCTAGACTCAATTATGAGTAAAGGATTAAAGAAGAGAAAAGTATGCATTAAAGGATGTACAAGACAAAAGGATGGCTAAAGGCAAGGACATGCCTTGGCAATGAGAGGATGACATATCCTTGTACTGTGGCTCATGCATTACTTCAAAATATTATAAATACTCAAGGTGTGGGATCACGAGCCACACACCTTGAGGGGGGAGATTGTACCCTATGCTTTGCCTTGTGTCCTCTTCCGTTTCATGGTTTTTCCATTCTTCTCTTTCATGTATTCTAGTGTATTTGTATTTTTATTTTGGCATTAGCAATTCACGTTACAGCAACTTTAATCATGCGCAATCTAAAAAAGTTCAGGCTCAAGAGATGCAGACACTGCAAGAAGATTCACTTTGAGGTGGCACTTCTGGGTAGTGAAACATGTTTAGCTAAGTGTTCAAAACTATGGAAGGGAATGTGGCAAGTCTAGGAATCAACACATTTGCATATCAAGTGGAAGGGCTTTTCAAGAAAAACGAGCACCTTTTGCACTCCTTTTGCATTCAAGATTCAATTTGGTTCCCAATAAACTGGCCGAATGCTCAGATAAGTGACAAGACTTGAAAGGAGCCCTCACACTCAACAAGAAGGGGATACAAATCTGGGGAGACTTATGGAACCTAGAGCAGGGAAAATGGTTGGAAAACAAAAATCTGATGACTATTTATTCCATCTCAACAGATTCAACCTGAGGATAATTCATGAGAGACAGAGGCTCTGGACAAGAGAAAGCCTATTGTGGATGGGAGGCCACCTCAAACCGGCCCTGAGGGAATTCAAATGGGTCGGACAAAAATAGTTAACTCCGATCCCAATTTGGGTAGAAGGTTAGGAAGAAACACTAATGACCTCAACTTGAAATGGCGCAGGAGAGATTCTTGGGGGACGTCGGAGGAGATTCAAAAAAGTATGGGACAAAAACATCTCTGAGAAGCAATCCTACTTGCTTTGGCTAATCCTACACAAAAGAGCATGGATGGCTAAAAGAGCTCATAGGATCGGACACGACAACGGCATCTGCAAGCAATGTAGAAGCACCCAAGAGGAAATTCCACACTTATTCCTCAATTGTAGACAATCCAAAACGTTATGGTCTTTAGCTCAAATCCATCATGCCCGATTACCACTAAACTACGCTTATCTCCTCTTGGGAGACACCCCTAACAAAGCTCTACCAAATTGGAACACCTTCTGAGCCTCGACGAGGCCTTGACACTTTAGTCAATCTGGCTCTCCCGGTGTGCAAAAGTTATTAATGATGCTACTAATGTCTTCTTAAATTCATGTGTGCAACTAGGAGCGTAGTGACATTCTTCAGAAGATCCTCACAACTCAGATGCAGTCTACAGGTTGTCGCTCAGAAAGAATATGATCTTGTCTACATGAAGAAAATAGCTTGCTGGAGTAGATACGACTATTTGCGGAGAAGGAAGCATATGAAAGAGAACAACCCCAATACCAAGAGAAGGAAAGCCCGATTCCTCTGCAGACTGCTACTCCTCCTCCTACTTCTCCTGATCCCTTCTCTATACCTACCAGTGCGCTGAAGAGAGAGCAGCGTTGCAAAGGGGCTTACATGCACAAGCACAAAAAAGCTCTGCCCCTGCTGAATTGTAGAAAGTTTTGCCAAACCTTCCTTCATACAAAAGACCGGTGTCTTGCGCAGACCCGGCGAGTGTATCAGCTAAAGTGCGCAATGAAATCATGTCAAGGTAGAAATTCATGCAGACCCTATAGAGACCAACCAGAGAATCTAGAGAAGAGCCAGGGAAGGCCCAGAAACGACAATGTCCATGTCCTTACCTTCACATTCCAAGCAACGTTGTCATCAAGGTGGTATCCCACGTGGAGCCGAAGGAAGAAGACAACTGAAACACCTCCCAAATCAGTTGATAGACTCTTTGATATCAATATGGTCTCCCCCTGTGTAGGGGAAGGAGTGGTTTTGTTTTTTTCGGTGATGCAAAATTATTGACTTTATAATATAAACCCACATTTTACCCCCAAAAAAAAGTTTTCCAAGTAAGTAATATTTAATTATTTTTCTTAATTAGTATTGCAATAAGTGTAACTTCTTTTGAAATTTTGTATAAAGATATTTCAAACAAATAATCTACTAACGATCTCTTGAATGCATCTTGTAGGTTTATGCTTTTCAAAGGGGGAAGCGAGTAAAGATTTTACATAAGTACTCAAAAGGGGGGAAAGAGTTCTCCATGAGATGATAGTTTTAGCTTTAATTTCCCAAAAGATATAGACTCTATGCAACAAATCTAAGGAGTCTGTCCTTGAGAGTTTGTCTTGAATTAATGGAACTGCAGAACCGACATATAACTTGATAAGAGACTAGAGGCCCTGCTGAGTCCGTGCTTCAGAGTTTGTGTTGAAATGGAATTCCTCTGGGCTCTCTTCACAGAAACGACGTCGGACGTATAAGATTAAAGTAATCCAGCGTCGACACGCGCTCCGAGTCCCATGTGGTTCCTGCAAATCGTTTGACTCACAATACTGCGTACTCTGCAATTTTACTGTTTGAACAGTCGTAGCCTGTAGGACCTAGGTAGATGCACATCACCACGCAGCGTACTCTGCAATTTTACTGTTTGAACAGTCGTAGCCTGTAGGACCTAGGTAGATGCACATCACCACGCAGCGTACTCTGCATTTACTCAAATTTTTAAAGGCCTGATTATTTACTCGACGCCCGAGTACGGAACAAACCAACAGACGTGCACCGGGTACTCTAGTGCCATTACTGTTTGAACACTAGGATCTACAAATCGTTCGAATCACGACGTGGACGGTGGTCTACTCTGCCTTTACTTGATTAAGTTGAAGTTTATCTAGTGGATGCCGGAACAAACAACACGAGATGAACGCGGCTTGCAAGATCCAATGAAACATCCTATCGTTCCAATAATCCGATACGCTTGTAAGTTGTAAGTTGACTGACAGCAATGCATTACTCATGAGCATATCTGTCAAACTTCGAAGGCTTTCACCAACCCACTATCGCTAGTCTGCGAGTACTGCGTGTTTTTAAAATGCGCGTGCAGTTGATGCACATAGAAACCTGCCGACACATGTTTGAAATTTAAATTAGGAAATTATCGGATGAAGATTTGCATTAGGATCGATAGCCAGAGCTTAAGCCTTGAGTGGATAAGGATTAAACTCGCACCTTCCCAGTATAAATGTAAGTTGTGGGCTCTCAAGATTTGCATTCAGAGACCATGGATCCGGCACGTATTCTCTTGCTTTCGCTTGTCGTGCTAGCTGTCCTGGCGGGCTTTGTGGTGGCAGAAGGAGAGTCCTACGGGGGCGACCATGGAGAAGGTGGGTACCATGGAGGCGACCAAGGGGGTGGCTATCACGGAGGTGGGTACAATGGAGGCGGCTATCATGGCGGAGGTGGCGAACATGAAGGAGGTGGAGGTGGTTACCATGGAGGTGGCGACCAAGGCGGAGGTGGTTACCATGGAGGTGGAGGTGGCTACCAAGGCGGGGGTGGCTACCATGGAGGAGGTGGCCACAAGGGCGGTCCTCCATGAGGAACCAGGTAAGAGAATGAGTCAACTTGTTTGTTAATCGTTAGCATGCGACGATTATTCGTTTTTCCTTCGGCAACTCTGATCTTAATTTCGCGACACTATCCCCAGATCTATAACTCTGATAGTAATGTGCTTTACGTTGTATTTGCAGCCATATTCATGGAAACTCTATGTATTCTTTGTTCTCAGTTGATTTGCGAAACGGTGTTTCGATTTCAATATCTGGTGTGAGGCGGTTGTTTTGTTCTTCCTCGTTGCGTTTACAGTAATAATATGCAGGGCTACTGTGTTTCTTTGTCATTTTACTGACGGCGAGTGTGGTCGCAGACCAGAGCGAGTTGAACTGGTACCGAGTATAGCTTCTGTGCAAACTCTGGACTCCCACAATCCCGAAAAAGGGAGTTCCAGCGTGCCTCTTCCAAAGCTTTCTCCTCGCGTCCAATGTATATGTCCCGCTCGCAAGAATAAAAGAGGCAGTTTTTTTTAAGATGAGGGTACGCTGATGCCTGCATCGGGTGAATCATAGCTCCTTGCTTGTCTGTGAATGTTATAATAAGCTGTTGCTTCTTGTTTGCTGTGAAATTTGAATGCATCGCATAAACTCTTTGCAACTTTAAATGCATCGCATACGCCTTATGAGTCACGCATCTGCCGGCTCTACACCGACTCATGTTTATCCCAACACTTAAAGGGGCTGGAGGCCGCTGGACAGTGTGGATCTGGACTCTTAAGAAAAACTAATTCGATTTAACGCCCCGAGGTACGTTTTATGGATAGAAACGAAAAATTAGTCCTCGCGTTCAGAGTAGGGACTTTCAGCCGAGTATGAAGAAAACGTGCATTATGCATAAGTTTGAATTGATCAATTTCAAATGTAATTTAGTACACTTCTCAATTAGTCACAACCATGATGATTTGGATGCAATCGAGAATGACCTAATAATGTGGAACCCTAATGACATTGATTCACTTTCAAAATTAATGTGGAGCTCTTAGCTATCTAGTTTGCACGGAATTGTGATTCTTAATTTTAAGTGTGCGTTTCAACGATGCAATTGAGAAAACAGTAGATACCAAAATTAATGTGGAGCTCTTAGCTATCTAGTTTGCACGGAATTGTGATTCTTAATTTTAAGTGTGCGTTTCAACGATGCAATTGAGAAAACAGTAGATACCAATGACCAAACATATTTCATGTTAAAAATACAAGAGCATACAATTGAGAAGATAGTAAATACCAAAACCAAACATATTTCATGTTAAAAATACAAGAGCATATTAAATATCTTTGAACATTACAAGAATATTATTCATCTAATTATGATTACAATTTGAAAAGTAAAAAGTAGGCAATAGAATTATGTATGAAGAACATGTATGGAGAACGATTGTAAGACTCTTAAGACCATATGAGAATAGTCAAATTAGTGACCTTAAGAGTACTCTTAAAGAAGTGCATATGTATCACATAAAAAGGTTGATCACTCTTTTATTTTAAAATTATATTTTCACCCACGTTTAAAATAGAAATCATGTCATCAACATCTTGAAGATTATATACAGAGTTTGTGCATAAAGAATTCTTCTTGAGAGGCATCAAACATTGTAATCGTTCTCTTCTTACACAACAAGACAAAGCACCCATAGACGCGTGCACAGACGCGTTTCATGAACTAAATAAAAAGTTTACGGATGCATCAATTTATGCGTCTATTTTTGTGTTTAGAGACTTGCGTCTAATTGCGTATCTATATATCAGACACATGCGCGTATAGATGCGTAGTTAGACGCATAAATAGATGTGCTTATAAACACGTTTATAGACGCACATATAGACGCAAGTTGAACAAACAAATGCGTATATACATGCGTTTTTAAACGCACTGATAGATGCGCTTTATTTTATTTTATTTTTAAATTTTACAGAATATTGTGTATGCTATATAGTTACAAGAATCCCATATCCACATTGTGTAATTCAATCCCATATCCATATTTTAATTACAATTCTAAATAAAACATTATAACTTTAAAACGCAATAAAATTGAAAGCTCAAAAAGTGCTTGTATATACATATAGCACGAAGCTAAGCCATGTCATGTGGCTTCAAGTACAAAAAATAAGAGGAGTGTATATACAAGAGGCACAAAGCCAAGCCAGTGGCTTTAAGTACAAAAAAGAGCTACGACTAATCTATGTTCTTTAGATCCTCGCTCCCTTTCACGCTTCTTTCTGTGCTCTCTTTTACATCTCCTTCTTCCTCTTCCTCATCGTCTTGCGCACGGGCCTGTAAAGAAGGGACAACATATATCAATGTATGAGAAATCAAATCTTTACTTATAATTTTGGCATTATTTAATTACTTTTAAATATCTGGGGCGTCGCTTCAGTAGCTCGGGTATACTGCTCCTCAGTAATCAACCCGTCATCATAGAAGTGCCTCCATGTATCTCTTCTACGATGGTGGCGGTGATAGGTTGTCTCCACTGGAGTAGGGTATCTGCCCACGATCTCAAGCTACATGATCGCGACACACTTTGTGGAGGGATTAGTACAAAGAAACAACCAACCTCCTAATAAACTACATAAGCAATATAATTTGAGATCGATACTTACAAATTGGGCCTCCCATGATTCAACACTCCCTGCTTCAAAATGTGCGCTTTCATATTCCTCCATTTGGATCCTCCGTGCGTCCACGTGCTGCAAACTGGGGTCCTTCCTCGCTGACTTCATTGCCTTCTTCCACTCATGCTTGTGAGCGGTGTGGGGAGGGCCCCTTGGTGGTTGACTTGCCTCAAGCTTGGCAAGCTCCGCTAGTGCCTGCCTCTTAAGCGAAGATCTTTTATTGCTAAGTATCGTAACAATCTTTGACTTTCCCCATTTATCTGTGAATTGGCGATTGGGGGGGTTAGGATACCTAGAGCGAACAGTAGCGAGGGTCTCATCAGCCAACCTCTTTGGGTGGTCTTTGTAGTAGATAAAGCAATCTCTGTAATTGTTAGCAATTAAAGAGTGCATAAGGGTCATGATGTCCTTCCCCCGCGCATCCATCAAGATGCCTCCTGTCTGAGTGGTGTCATAATAAATCATACCATCACCCAGAGGCACGTCTAAATCATCTGAATCATCATCCTTCCCACCGCCACATGGCCCAAAGCACTGTGCCATGCATCCCCCACTGCTCTCCCTACTACTACGCCTGCTACCTTGTCGTGTTGAGCTCGTACGCTGGCCACTCGTAGCTGGGGACTGCACGGGACTACGCTGACCACTCGTAGCTGGAGAACCGAGTCTCGACGGCATAGGAGTACGTCGACGGCTCGTCGAGACAGAAGGACCTTCTGACGGCATGGGGGAAGGGGCATAAGACGGGATGGCAGAAGGGACATAGGACGGCATGGGGGAAGGGGCATAAGATGGTACGGGGGAAGGGGCATAAGACGGCTGTGCTGACTCCGCTGGGGTGATCTCAGGCGGTGTGGGGTGGCTTGGAGTCTGTAGTGCCGACTTTTGGGGAGTGTTTAGAGTATCCATCATATACCCGTATAACTCCCAGGACTAGGAGGGTGTCCTAAAAGGTTATATAAGTCCTTCCAAATAGATTTTCGGGGATCAGGTAAGCTAGAAGCGCTTCCTGGCCACATGTTGAACTGGAAAAAAGGAAAAAAATGTATTACTGATGAGCTGAGAAGAAAGGGGAAGAAAAGAGAGGCTTACTGTCAGAGCGCGTCTATAGACCCGTCTGATTTGCGCGTCTATAGATGCGTCTAACAGAGCATCTAACAACTCGTCTAACAGAGCGTCTAATAGAGCATCTAACAGAGTGTCTATAGACGCGTTTGTCTGTATCTACAACAAGCCAGACGCACATTTAGACGCGCCTGTAGACGCGCTTTTAGACGTGCTTTGAGACGCGCCTATAAACGCGCTCCGACAGACGGGATTTCTAAAAACTAGAAAAGGACATTGCGCCCGACACAAAAACGTGACACTGATACCCAGATCATGCGCTTCTTGGATACGAGAAAGTACAAATCTGAAGAGAGCAAACTTCCAAACAAGATCAACTGCAAAAAGACTTACTTGGATAGAGGTATGGAAGGTTCTTCTTTCTTTTTCAAAGTTGCTTCTCCTCCTTGTTCGTCCTCCTCTCCTTTAAGCTTAGAAGTAAGTGTGGGTGCCTTTCTCTTGAGTGTAAGCTTGGAAGTAAGTATGGGAGCCTCCCTCTTAAGCGTCGAAACTATGGATCTGCTAATAAAGAAGGAAGCAAGCCGCGTGAAGTATAAGTAATGTGAAGAAAAGCAAAGCGAGCAGCGCGTCGAAAAGCAGGTTTAAAAGCCGCGTTTATAGTCGCATCTAATAGTGCGTCTATAGACGTGTCTAAATACACAGAGTAGACACGCGTTTAGACGCGCTATTAGACGTGATTTTAGATGCGGCTATAGACGTGCCACAGAGTTTAAATTAAACATTTGAAGAAGAGCAAATTTGGTGGGTTATTTGTTTATAGGATGTCTTCATCTTCAACAAGTAGCTCCAGTGAGGATGAATCCCTCCGTATCCACCATCGCGAAATGTGGTTGGAGCAAAAAATCAAATGTCTGTGTGATCGATGTCGAGGAAACATGTATCGTGCATGCAGGATTACACTCAATCATATCTCAAAGTATGGAGAATGGGATGTGACCGTAAACAGGGTAAGGGTTTGTAAGTTAAGGTTGATTCAAATACCTATGGGTGTTCATATGTTTTAGTTATGATCCCGTTTTAATTTGATACAGGATGCAGTGCCACACTCGCATATGTTGCCCTATGCCCGTCGTGAGGAGGCGAAGCATCGACGATATGAGGTGGGATCTTCAAGAGGGACCGTTACGGATGCATGGAGTGATGGTGATAGTAGCCCTTCGCCATTACCTCATGAAGCCGTGGACGAGGAGGTGTTTGATGATATGGTGCGGGATTTATATGTCCATCAAGGGAGGGATAATAGCATGGAGCAGGATGATCTTTTTACTGCAGCATCGACTCCACTGTTTGAGGGGTGCACATTCTCTGTTCTACATGCCTCCCTTGAGTTACTAAACTTGCAAACCATCTATGGATGGAGCAATGTAAGTTTGAATGCATTACTCAAGTAAGCTTTAAAGTCGATTTTGCAAACATGGTGAATTATGCTAGTGGGTCAATTACTCGAATGCTTTTCCTCATTTATGGTCTTCACGTGCAGGCTATTGTGTAAAATGCTTCCAAGGGAGAATAAACTACCGACCTCAAGAGATATGGCAAGGCAACATGTGACCTCTCTTGGAGGATTAGATTACAAGTGCATCCATGCATGTGTCAACGATTGCGTTTTGTTTCGTGGACTACATAAGGATGCAAGAGAGTGTCCTACTTGTGGAGAGGCAAGATATAGAGCGGATCTCAAAACCTTGGACGTGCCTCGTAAGGTATTGCGACATTTTCCCATAATCCCTCGCATCCAACATATGTTCAAGTGCAAATCTATTGCAGAGCTCATGTCATGGCATTCCTCCCATCGATCAACCGATGGCAAGTGGAGAACTCCCGTGGACTCTCCTGCATGGAAGCATATTGAAGACACATGGCCAAGCTTCAAGGAAGAACCTAGGAGCTTGAGACTTGGATTGGGTATGGATGGTGTGAACCCATTTGGTCTCAAAAGCACGTCTTACAGTGTATGGCCAGTGGTATTGGTGAATTACAATCTTCCACCCTCTATGGCTATTAAGAAAGGACATGTCATGCTGTCCCTTCTAATTCCAGGGAAACATAAAGTCAAAAACCCTGATGTTTATTTGGAGCCTTTGATTGATGAGCTAGAGATACTTTGGAGAGGTATTGAGGTGCATGATGTGAGCAAGCCTCCCTCATCACGAGACCTCAACTGCAAAGTAGTCTTGATGTGGACGATGCATGACTTCCCAGGCTATGGCGAGTGTTCAGGTAAGCATTGCATTTTTAATTAAGAATAGGCAAAGGATGTGGCACCCTAAACCCACCTTCCACTCTTAATTGCATCTATTGTTCAGGTCTCACTACATCGGGTTACCATGCATGTCCTGTTTGTGGTCCTTCGCTAGTTGCCTCACGGGCAGACGCATTGAATAAGGTCACCTATGAGAATCACCATCGATTTCTCCCACCTGATCATCCTAGATATGTTGCCTCTTGGAATGAAGTCCTCCCACAATCACTCACCGCGGGAGATCGGATGAGAATTTGGGATGGTTCCACGACTCCTCCACCACTTGGCATGAGCCGGTAAGGGTTTGTAACTATTGGCTGGAAGTAAAGATTGGCTATATTGGCTGAAAGTAAAGATTGCACGCTAACACTTTATTTTGTTTAGATACTCCATATTTTATCGTTTACCATATTGGTCCCACCTCAAGATCAATCACCTGCTTGATCCCATGCATATCTTCAAGAATGTGGCATCTACCATTTGGGAGCATTTGAATGGGACACGAGATTCGGCAGGCATAAGGGAGGATCTACGTACCACAAGGAGGATGCGTGAAGCTTGGCCTCAAGAGAGACCAAATGGGCATGTTTTTTTACCTCGTGCACTGTGGATGTTATCAAAGTTAGAGATGGCGACGGTGAAGCACGCTATTACTACAATTCATACTCCCACTGGATGCATGAGGTGTTTGAAGGGAGCCTTTACAAAGAGCAAGAAAAGAGATGTAGAGCAATTATATGGCTTGAAATCTCATGATTGGCACAAGATGCTCCAAGTAAGTATTTTATGTGCATAATATCTTTTTCCTTTCAAATTTATGAGTGAATAGCTATAAGCAACTAATCAACCACCTCCTCGCGGGTTCAGTTCATACTACCTACTAGCATTTCACGTAGTGCATTGAAGGAAGTGAAAGATTGTATTTACAAGATGGGCGAGCTTGTGAGGTATGTGAGCTCAAAGGAAATAGATCCCACCACGCTTGAGAATGCTCGAGTTATGTCAGTGGAGGCGGTTTGTTTAGTGGAGGAGACATTTCCACGTTCTATTCTCACAAGCCAACTACATCTCATAGTGCATTTGGTGGATGAGATTGCTATATGCGGTACTATACATGCACGATGGTTGTTCTTCCTCGAGCGCTTCATGAAGACCTTGAAGGGCTTCATGAGACAAAATGCAAGACCCGAAGGTAGCATGGCCGAGGGTTGGTTGGTACAAGAGTCACTTGTATATATTTCTGAGTTTCTTGTTGATGTGGATAGCTCTCTCCCACGACTATGGAGAGATGATGAAGACCTAAGGATGACCTCTATTGTGCCTCAAGGGAAAGGATGCAACAAAGTAATAGACACGGAGTTGCATAATAGTATCAACCTCTTTTGCATGCTTAATAGTGATGTGATGAAAAGATGGGTGACAAGATACGAGGATGCAAAGGCAAGAAGACAAGAAGAAAGGGCCCTCTTTCGTATACACCATGGATCTCGTGTGCCATACCCTCAGCATCTAAGAGCACTTCCAAAGGATATTCATGTGGATTGGCTACTTGATGAAATGGAGAAAGCAGAGAAAGACGAGGGGATGCATATCACAATGGAAGAATGGGAGTATGCTAGGGGATGCATGAGCAAGGTCGGTATATAGAATGTTATGCATAAGTTAGAAGCTTTCAATAATTTAGATTGCTTATTTAATTGATTTTTTCTTGGTGTAGTGCACTATGTTCAATGCTATATGGTGTGAGGGCAAGCATTTTCGAACACAACAGATTAATGATAAGAGAAACACACAAGATTGCGGCGTCATTGCTAGCTTTGAGGGAGCCAATGGAGCCATGGATGATTATTGTAGCATAATCCAAGATATTATTATGCTTGACTTTCGACGCTTCTTTGTGTATGTTTTGGATGTAAAGTGGTTTAAGGACGTGATGGAAAGAGGCCCTAATGCAACAATCAAACGCCATGCAAGTGGCTTTGTAACTATTGACTCCACAAAGTTTTGGCAAAGTAGGAAGGACACACTAGTACTACCGCAACAATGTGAACAGGTACTGTGCACACATATAAAAATACTCGCTTTTAAATATTTGATGCAAGAAAAGTAACATGATTGTATTTGTGTTTGAATTAGGTTGTCTATCAACCAATGGTGGATAATAATAGATGGTGGCATGTCATACCTATAATGCCACGTTCCAAAGTGATGTATAGTACGTTTACTAATATGGAGCGTATGGAGGATGATCATGGCCATGGACATGATGATGACCGTGATACAAGAGAGGAGGATGATCATGAGATAGGAGATACAGATATTGAGGCCATTACCCGTGAGGACAAGCCTACCATTCAAGATGCTGTTTTCGATGAGCACATGAGTGGCACAAGTAGTAGTGGGTTGAATGTATTTGTAGATCTAAACACTTGTTTGGATTTTGAAGTAGATAGTTTGGCAAGGGTTGATCTCATTGAGGATGAGATTGAACCGTAGCCCCATAATTGATATTGGCAAAACTATTTTACATATTGTCTCATTCTCCTCATCTCACTTAATTCTTGTATATGTGGGCTTGCAAAAAATTATGTGCTTTGGTAATCATGGGCAATGTTTGGAAAGCAATGATGTACACCAAAATCTCACTTTCTGTATTCTCTGGTTTGCGTCTATTTATGCATCTAAATGCACGTCTGATTCTTAGTGTAAACACACAAATAAATGCGCTAATACACGTGCAAATAGACACGCTAATAAATGGGATGTTAGATGGGCCCGTATTTTCTTAGGTTAGATGCGCACATAGACGCGGTAATTTACGCGCAAATAGACGAGCTTTTAGATGCGCATTTAGACGCGCTCATAATTCCTCTACTAAAGCAATGCCTATAGACGCGCCCGCTATTTTGCTCGTCTACCAAGCGCATCTATAGTTGCTTTGTGTTGTTGTGTTAGAATTGCTTGGAAGTACCCACTTAAAGGAATAGAAGCCAAGAGTGACTTTGCATATAGTAAACAATTCTTGTAAGTAATGTGGCCTAGTCTACCTAGTCCTTGAGTTTGGTGTCTCTTGTCACTTTTGGGTCATCCATGTGTATTACTTTGGTTGGTGGCTTTACAAACCTAACAATAATTTTCCATACCCAAATTTCCATTAGGTAAAATGAGGTCCTCCATTTTCATAGGCCAACATTTAGGCTCATCAACACCTTTAAAACTATGCTCTAAGATGGTTCTAATATTGCTAGATGCCACTTAAAGTGAATCATGGCAATGCTTAGATCTAAGTTAGGTAGAAACAAAATAATGTGGAAAATTGCATAGCTCTTGTAGAGAAGAGCCGAATGCAATGAAGTCCCATTGATTGCATAAGTTGTTGTGGTGAGATTTTTGACACTACTCACACTTTTGGGAATCTTGATATAATAGATTGCCTTTGTTCTCCTTGGAAGTAATGGAACATAGCCCTTGTTGAGTTTAGCAATCCCTCCATGAGATTCTTGACACTAATCACATTGTTGGGAACCTTGATATACTAGATTGCCTTGTTCTCCTTGGAAGTAAAGGAGCATAGTCCTTATTGAGTTTGGCAATTCCTCCCACGTTGTTGGGTCATTCATGTTCATTCCTTTAGTTGTCTTTGGAAACCCATCAATGACATTTCATGCCCCAATTTTGAGAAGTACAATGAGGTCCTTAATTTCCATAGGCCAACTACTTGGTTTGTTAACACCTTTAAAACTTTTTGTTCTAAAATGGTTGTAATGCTACCAAATAGCATAGCAAAGTGTTTGAGTGAAGAGAGGAAGAAATAAGAGTTGGATTGAAGAGAGAAACAACATGGGAATGTTGAAGCTTAAGAAAGGTAAAAACAAGGCAATGTGAAGAATGCATGGCTCTTATAGAGAGAAACCAAATACAATGAAGCCCCATTGCATAGGCTACAAATACAATCACACTTCCACATGCCAAGCCCATTATTTATTGGCTCTTATTGATTACCCAACTCTTGACTAAATCACACTAGCAATTCTAGCAATGTCTTTGCATTACCAAGTGTCGGAGTGAAGAATTGGAGTGTGGGAGATGGGTAGAAACAAGGCAATGTGGTAAAATGCATTGCTCTTATATAGAGAAATAGTCAATATTAGAATAATTTGAAGAATCCCAATTCCCATAAAAAACATGGGATTGCGGTGAACTTTTATAAGCTTTTGTCAAAGCCCCCTCATGTGATATCATTCGAAGTATGTTTGATATATACCAAGAATAAGATTCCCAAAATGTGGGATTCTTCCCATTTTATCTAATATTGACGAGGAACCAAATAACAAATATGAAGACCCATAGATTGCATCGGCTATCATGTTGTGATTATTCCTTATACTAATCATGCTTTCTTACATTCCAAGGCCATTGTTTATTGGATCTTATTAATAACCCAACTCTTGACTAAACAACAAGACTAGCATCTCTAGTAATACATGCATCGAATGAGTAATTGCTAGGTAATATGTAGAAGCTTTTTGTCTTGGAGAAACTAATTTTGAAAAATAATTCATTATTTAACTCTATACTAATACCTCTAGTAGTATGTGCACTATAGTTGTTGCCAGTAGTTAATATGTAAAAGCTTCTTGTCTTGAAGAAACCAATCCCAAAGATTGTTAATGATGAAAAACTTGAAAACTACAGCTCGATTCTTTGACACAATAGGACCTCCTAGTTTGAATTTGCTTGAGAACTATACAAATCAATATCAATAGAAGGAACGATGGATATGGAGAGAGAAGTGATGGCTTGATTCCTTGAAGTAGAAGACTAACGATTTATGAAATTGATAGAAGCTAGCTTTATTGATCATTTATTGACTTGAAAAAATTGATTGATTAGTAATGGAAAGGTGCAATCACTATGAAAAGAGAAGTGATGGAATAGCTTGAATCCTTGAGGTACAAGGCTAAAGGCGCAATGAGTATGGAGAGAAGTGATAGGAGTAGACTGATTACTTGAGCTAAAATGCTAACGAATCATGCATACTGATAGAAGCTATCTCTTTGTAGTTCAAGGATTGTTTGTGGATTGGGAAAAATTGGTTGATTAGCAAAGACAAGCTCCTAGAAGTTAAATCTGTGAGAATCCATGGAGACCATAATCACTCATCACAAATTCATCATCTAGAATCAAACAGAAACGATGGATAATTTTTTGCCGCATCACTTACCTCCCTCACCTCTTCTATCATCATCACCACCTCCTCCTTGCACCATCGCATTTGTCATCCTTAGCAACTCCATCTGTATCCCTCAATAACTATACACATCAGCCTTAATGGGTCTTTTGCATAATATTATGCCAAGATGCTAGAAAGGCTCGGATGCTCCCCTTGTTCCAGTAAAATTGTATGCAAATCAAATTCCTTATTCCTAGAGCAATAAAAGCTTTGGACTCTCTTTACTAGGGGTCCATGCATGCTAGGGACCAGGGTGTATGTATTATTGGCAAGAATCTAGTACTATGGTATTAGTATGCTTTCGAAGGAAACTAGAGTTATTGCATGATACTTTTAGAATCTTGCAAAAATCCAATTGATGTTATGGATCTGAAAATTGATATGGTTCTAAACTCCGTGAGGGTGGGTTACGCTTACGGTTTTTGTTAGAGAGCACATGTCGATTTAACCGTAGCTTCACTCCAAATGACAAACACATCATCCAAAGAGCAAGTCTACATTTGGTTCAAGCTTTCGTCTCTACTAGACAAAGAAGAAACACACATGTGCTAGGGCATGTTGGCTAGAGAGTAGATGTTCAGAGAGGGTGCACATCAACTAGAGAGCAAATGTTCGGTTTAAGATTTTGTCTTTGTTAGAAAGTGCACATAAAAAAGAGATACTTCTCTCTCTCTCTCTCTCTCTCTCTCTCTCTCTCTCTCTCTCTCTCTCGGGACACTTGGAAGAAGAAGAGGTGAAACAATCACCCTTCTTTTATTCCTTTTGAGCCACTTGAGAACAAGGAATCCTGCTTGCGTGTTATAGCATCGATGCCTTGCAAAAAGATGCATGGGTTTCCTAATAGAATGGGGTGTATTAGAAAATTGGTTTTTTAACAATACTGTACTCATAATATACATCTTTTGCGGTTTCATAGAGCTAAATTGTAATCATGTTTCATTCTCATTTCATATGACTTTTGCTCTTACTTATAATTGAACTGTAACTCTGTATGAAAATAGGTGAAACATATGCGAAGAAACCTGAGGTCACCAGGAACAAAAAAAAGGCCTAACAACCTCTCTCCAATAAAGAAAGCTGAAATGAAGGAAAAGGGGAAGAGAGAGGTCCTTTAGAACCTTTCCATTCCAACTCGGGTGAAGCAAAGTTGGAAATTCTTCCTCAAAGCTAAGCCGAAATTGTACCACAACATGGAGGATTGGATGCAGAAGATGCCAAGACAAGGCAAGCCATCAAGGCTACCACATTGGTAGTCTAAAGAAAGAGTTTTATGAAGACTTTATGTCCGTGTATAGAATGATATACCAGCCAACTACAGTTATGAAGAATGAGGTAGGCATGGTTTTGGCCCGAGCATATGCTACTGCCTGTAGCTACTCATGGTATTGAGGTGGATTGGGAAGATTTTTCCCCACTGAGAAACGAACTTGAGAAATGGTAGTCAGGATAGTGCATGTATCAAATAGGAACATGTTGTAGGAACCCGACCCCCCTTGGAAACCCCTAAAAATTGAAACATCCTAAGACGCAGAAGAGGGACATCAATGAAGGAAGTTCATCTCAGCAAGTTCGTGTGCTCTCCCTTCAAACGCAGTGTCAATGCCCCCTTCTTCTCCTTTCCAGCCCCCTCCAGGCTCCAAGTTCAGTGTAGCCAATCTCAAATTCAGCAAGCACTATACAGGTGATGACTTCAAGAGCTGTAACCAATGTTGCACCAGTGTCCAGTATTGCGGAGGGGCCATGTACTTTGGTGACACCATCAATGCTGCTACAAGACTCATGCGGTTGGTGAGTTAGCTATTACTTCTAGTGTTGGTTCTCTTTTGGGAGGTACAACGGGTTTTGGTAGCTCTCTCCGACATTGACAAGAGAGAATTTTGCAAAAGGTAGTGCCTTCAATACTGACAATCACATGTATAGCAGAGGGTGCTTCCAATGTGTCTACTCAGGTTTTGTGCTCCCTCCCTATTACTTCACCAATTTTGACCATGGCTAAGAGCTCAATTCCAATTGTTCCATTGAGGCCCTTGACTTTGGTGTCATAGCCTACCTAGTTGGAGGCTTGTGGCTAGTTTTGATGGGTCTGGCAAGCCAGTGGTTGGTGCATCAAAAGACACAGTAGCAACTTGTGGAGTTGCAGAGTCAAAACGATGCCCTATGGACCTAGAACACCACACCTTAGGGTCAAGTGGAGCACATGTTCCAATTGGATCCAGGACTCTAGACTCTTGAAGTGCAAGAACAAGATGTGGAGCTGGTTGTAGATAACACCTCCTCTCTACAAAGATCTTTTTACGTTCGGTTGGTATCTTAGTAGCACCCAATTTCAACATGATTGCACTACAAAGGCTACACTTTGAGAATGTGCTTGTATGAGAAACCGAGACACGCTTGAAGTCTATGTTCCGAATTCTATTGAAGGTCGACTTTGGAGCCTCCTTGTACCCTAGCTCTTTCATGGTCAGATTGATATCATGCATTATGTTCACTTGTTTGTACATATCTGGAATGACAAGTTGTGTTTCTCTCATGCCATCTATTGTTGTTCAAGCTTTATGCGGCATTCTTTCAGCATTGCTATTCACAAAGTCATGTAATACAGCTCTTGCCATCTCCACATGATCCCACCCTTTTCTAATGATGTCTTTGTTTCCATGCATGGCATTTGTGCATCCAACATTATGTTGCTCCTTGTACCTACAGTATGATGTTTTAGAAATTGCGTGCAATTCATACCATGCCCTGAAACATATTTCCCTCCCATCAAAGCTAAACAGGTGTGATGCAACACCTTTTGAATCAATCTGCATAGGATTAGTGAAGCTATTGAAGATATAGGTCATTCGATTCTCCATGCTCCGAAATTCCACTCTCATTTGCAAAACCAAATTACGACCTTCAATTTGGCAACACTTCAACTCACAACAATCTATAAGTGCCACTTGTTAAACATCTTCATACGTGCAATTCTTCATCAAATGGCATTCAATTTCCTCTCTAGGCTTGCGATTGACCATATAATATTTTCTTTTTGTGCGAAGTGGTTTGACGTTTAGGCAAGTACTACCACTCCCATCATGTGCTTTGGATTTTTTCAACCAATCATCCATGTTGCTTTCATAGACTAAGGGTTGTAACAATGAGCCATCCTCAAATGTGATGTGATCTATCGGCCATTTCTCTAGCACTGGAATAGAAACTTTAACCTTTTCACTGCTCAAGTTCTTTGAGTGTGGCCTATTACCTTCCACTATCACTCCAACATCATTTTCACCTAACTCTTGGAAGTATACAACCTCATATGGTTGTACTAGAAACACTACCCCTATTTTAGGTGTTTGTGTCTTATCCTTAGCCAATAGAAGAACTTTTTTCTCTCTCCATGTCTCCCGTAATCATATCCATCTGCTCTGCTAAGTTGCATACTGACATTATGTTCATGCATGTTGACCTCCTTTGCAATGCTATTTTTATCATAGATCTTTAAGTCTTTCCTGTCCCACCTAATAGTGCTTCCCACTGCATCTCTAAGTTTGGATGTATCAATTGTTGGAAAAGGAAGTTCAATGCCTACATTAAAACAAACATCGACTGACACAGATACACATGAAGACCCAGTTTGCACACCCTGACACGAGCCATCGGCATCATTGTTGAATACTGTACCATGTGCAACAACAGTGCCACTAATACTAAGTTCCACCATATCACCAATGTTGAGTATATTGCCTATAGAATGTTCATGACATTGTGTCCAACATCATCATCTTATATAATTCATCTCTTTCTCTCTCTCTCTCTCTCTTGTTGACATGCTAATTGGGAGCCAAAAGTACAAGATTGGTTTGAAAGCCGATCTTTGTCTCTCGTGCCCAATGGAGGATAAAAGTTCAAGATCGGTTTTAAAACCGATCTGAACTATCATGCATGGTGGATGATAAAATTTCAAGATCAATTTAAAAACCGATCTTAATCTCTCATGCCTCATGAAGGATGAAAGTTTAATGGTGGTTTCAAAATTGATCTTTGTCTCCCATTCCCGATTTAGGATGAGTTTAAGATCGGTTTTGAAACCAATCTTGATCTCTTATGCACGATGGATGACAAGAGTTCAAGATCGGTTTTAAATCCAATCTTCATCTCGATCTTCATCCCTCATGCCCCACCGAGGATGAAAGTATAAGATAACTTCCAAGACCAAAGCTTGGTCTCTCTTGTCCTATGGATGATGAGTTGTTAAGTATGCGGGTTGAAATTTCAAAACCGATCTAGATCTTGATCTCTCATGTCCGAATTGGTTTTAAAACCAATCTCAAACTCCACCATGTCATATGAAGGATGAAGCCAAGATTGGTTTTAAAACGATCATGGTCTCTCTTCATGGAAAAGATTAAATTTTTGTTAAAACCGATCTTGGAATCTTAGGTGAGTTGGAGGATCATTGATCAAGATTGATTTTGAAACCGATCTTCATGTCGGATGCCAAATGGAGGAAGAGAATTTGAGTTTGTTTTTAAAACCGATCATGGTCTCCATCATATCATGTGAAGGTTAAAGCCAAGATCAATTTTAAAACCGATCTTCATCTCTCAACCATGGTAAAGTTTAACATCAATCATGGAGTCTTATGCATGGTGGAGGATAAAAGTTCAAGGTTGGATGAAGGATGAAAGTTTGAGATCGGTTTAAAAACCGGAATAAGGATAAGCTTGAGATCACGGCCTCCATAATGTTGTTGGGGAGGAAATGAAGATTGGTTTTAAAATCGATCTGTGTCTCTCATCATGGGACAGTTTAAGATCTAGATCTCTCATGTCTAAAGAAGGAGGATGAAAGCTCTAGATTGGTTTTAAAACTGATCATGAACTCCATCATGTCCTCTAGAGGATGAAATCAAGATCGATTTTCAAACCAATATTTGTCTATCATCATGGGAAAGTCGAAGATCGGTTTTGAAACCGATCTTCATCCCCCATGCCCAATGGAGGATGAGATCTAAGGATCAGTTTTAAAATCGATCATGGCCTATACCATGTTCGGCAGGGGATGAAGCCGAGATAGGTCTCTTTTCAGGGATGAAAGATTTTATTTTTTTCTTTGCTTAGTATTTTATTACGGAAGCTAAATTATATTATCAGTTTTGTGTTAGGTATATAGAATACTAAAATTATAATAACAGATTTTAGAAGTCCATCGTACTTTAATATATTAGGGAAATATATATTAAAATATATTTATTTAAAGATATTTTAGTAATAGGCTACATGATACAAAAAATGTAATAAAATATTAAAATATGTTTAATGTTCAAAAACCATCACTATTATTTAAATTTAAAAACTACAATACTAATTTTTTTTAATAGACTTATTCGTTTAAATATTTGTTATTACTAATTTAACATATATGTTAACTATGTGTCAAAATATATTATTCTAAATGATATTGTAGTAGATTTTAGAAGAGTTCACTCTAAAAATCTATATAATTCATATTTTATTTAAAGTACTTACTAAAAATGTAATAACATATTTTATTATACTAAAAAATGTTTGAAATATATCTCCATATAATCATATATTTTGATAATTAAAAAATACTCAATACAATTTAATAAATAAAATATTTATAGAATATTAATACATATTTCAAATATATTCTATATTTATATACTTACATAATAAAATATTTGTTATTTATTTATATTTTAATATATTAGTAAACTATATATTAAAATTTATTTTATTTTATGTTATTTTATTATATATTTTAATTTATATTTTATATAAATTAACCTAGAGTTACTCACCTTAACGTTACAAACTAACCTAAACATTTATAACTAACCTAGACTAACCTAAATGTTAACTAACCTAGACTAACCCAAATGTAAACTAACCTAGACTAACCTAAACATTAACTAACCTAGACTAACCTAAATGTTAATTAACCTAGAGTAACCTAAACGTTAACTAACCTAGACTAATCTAAGCTAACGTCTAATTTAAGCTAATCTAAACTAATGTCTAAACTAACATTTGGATGGTACTAACCTAATAGCTAATCCAACTAACGTTTAGACTATAGATTCTTTAACACGTGAAACTTGTGAAAGCAGTTCAAATTGTATCAAAGAATAGAAGGAATAATGCTTGGAAAGCGAGTCGAGGAGTCACACGTTGATTGCAAAGAAGAGTTAGACAAAGTTAGACAAGGGCGCAGATGGATCCGTGTAAGTGTACACAGCTACGAAATGAATAAAGTGCATGCCAGCAAGTGAATAATGATGTTTTCATGTTAAGTGTGGGGGGTAGGAAGGTTGGGGGAGGGCAAGGCAGGGGGAGGGGGGGCAGAGAGGCAGTGGAGGGGGGGGCAGGAAGTCAAAACATCAAGTGACTATGTTCAAGTGAGTCTAGAGCTCACGAGGAGCTTTGTCTAACACTACAAGACACGAGCCACTTTTCGACATTGATATCGAGGCTAAATACAAAGATTTTTTATATCACCATCGAAAACATATGGTTGCTATTGTCGATGTAGGCACATGGTACAGTCGTCGAGCTATAGCAACACCGTAGTGTCGATATATACCGACGTTTTAATAGAAGCGAAAAATAATTTTGTGGGGCAGTGTCTCAGTCCCATCTTGCTCCACAGTTTTTTTCTCATTAGAATCATGATTAAATGTTACAAATGAGCTCTACATGTACATGTTACAATTTTGCAAAAAAGGTATACAATTTTACAAATGAAGTGTACATGTTACAAATTTTCAGAAAAGGTCTATAAAGTGGCAAAATTAGTGCTAAACTTGAGAATTGAAGTAATGCCCTACAAAATGGCATGTGTTAAACTCCAAAAGGCAAATCTACCGAAGTAATACGCTATAAAAGGGAAAAAGTGCCGAAATACTAAACGACTAAATGTCCTATCCTACTATTGCTCCTCCTCGTCCTCCTCACCCTCCTTGCCCTCAGTCTCTCTTCATGTGCTTGCTCCCTCACCCTCCTCCTCTGTGAGACTAACCGTTTCTTCTTTTGATGTAGTAGCCCTTGTTGTTGTGAACTGGACTCCATCCAGTGTTTCTAGCAGCACAACTCCGATGGGATTCATTTTTTTAACTCTATAAGGTCCTTGACCTAGAAATTTGAGCTTGCCCTTATGGACTTTGGTATTGTACAGCAAAACTAGGTCACCTTCCTTGATGTCTTTGTCTTTGAGGTTTCTATCAAACCATGCCTTCCTTCTTCGTTTTTCTGTTGTCATGGCATGGTAGGTAAATAATATGGTCTCTATATGCTTCTCTAATTGGTAGAGTCTTTCTTTCAGCGATGCATGATCTCCCATACGTTCTTGTACTACTATGTGTAGACTAGGTATTACAAATTCCAGTGGGACCACAGCTTCAAGGCCGTACACCAATTGAAAAGGTGTATTTCCTGTACTAACATTGAGTGTGGTTCTGTATGCCTATAAGGTTGCATTTAGTTTCTCTGCCCAATCAGAACGCTTTGGTTCTACTACCTTGGTGAGGACAATACATAGAATTTTATTGGTGGATTCAGCTTGTCCATTCCCTTGGGGGTAGTAAGATGTGCTCTTTCTATAGATCACCATAAAGCCAGACAAGAGTTCTTGGATGACCTCATTGACAAAATGTGTGCCTCTATTTGACACAATTTCAATGGGATGTCCAAATCGGGTGATTACACTCTCATACAAGAACCTTGATGTGCTTCTGGCATCTTCCTTTTTGATGGCTTTAGCTTCAGCCCATTTGGTAAAGTAATCAGTGGCCACAATGATGTAGCATGCTTGTGTTCCCTTTGCTCTGCTAGATTGATGGGACCCACAAAATCAATCCCCCATTTTTCAAAGGGTTTTTGTGCAATGTCTGTTGTTAGGGGATTGAAGTCTTTGTGTTGTGGTTTAGGAGTTCATTGACATACATCACAGCTTTTGACATATTCATAGGCATTTGACCAAAGTGTTGGGCACTAGTATCTTGCGAGAAGGACTTTTCTTGCTATTGCTTCCCCTTGGAAATGTCCACTTGTAATGCCTTCATGTGCTTCATTGAGGATTGGCATGATCTCATGTGGCATCACACATCTATGGTCCTTGCCCATCTTGTATAGTTGTCCTGCAATGAGTTGATAGGGTGCAACTTTTAGAATTAGGTTCCTAGCATCTACTACTTTCATTTCAGGAGGTGGTCTTCCTACCATTAAGTACCCAATGATGTCTGCACACCAATCAGGCACAATGTCTATTTGAAATAATGCGGCATCTAGTAGGTCATCTTCTATATCTTTTGGCTCTTCTCCTATCCTCAATCATGACATGTGATCGGCAATGAAATGTTGAGCTTCTTTTCTTACCACAAATTTGAAATTGAATTCTTGTAGTAGTAGAAGCCATTGAGTGATCTGGCCTATGGTACATGGCCAATTTACAAGATATAATAAGGCTTAATGATCTGTGTAAAAGATAAAGTCAGTACCCAATAGATAGTGTCGAAATTTCTTCACGCAGTAGATCACTTGCCAAGGCTTCTCTTTATGTTGTGGTGTAGTTCACTCGTAATTCACCTCCGTGTATTTAGCTATTTGCTTGCAAAGTATACTGGGTAGTTTTTGTTATGTTTACTAGGTTGACATAACACACTCCCTACTGCATAATTGGAACCGTCAGTATGTACATGAAATTCTATGTCCCAATTTGGTGGCATTAGAACAAGAGGTTGTGATCAATCTCCACTTGAGGGTTTCGAATGCTTGTTTGCATTGGTCTGTCCAAATGAATTTGACTAGGAGCTTATATAGGGGCCTTGCAATGATGGCAATCTTCTATAGTATCCGACATGTCCCATGAAGACTTGGATTCCCTTGGAATTTAGTGGAGAACACCATATTGGTAATTTTGGGAAAATCTTGATATTTTGGGAAAATGAAATTGGGAGAGAGAACCTTACAGTCTCCCTTTTTTGGATCCCTTCCTCATACTCTTCTCATCTTTCTAACCAATCTTCATCTTGGCTCAACCACAATGGATCTCTTATTTCATAGTGGTAATTACATTGTGGATCTTTGGTTTGTTGCTGTGTCGATTATTTCATTAATTTTGGGAACCAGTTGTTTCATCTTCTTAGACTAAGAATGTCAAATTCTATTCTATTTGGTTTTGTTATTTTACATTGATTAATTTAGAGTGTTTCATTAATTTTGGGAATGATGCATATGATCTTTCTTTATCCCATTGATGTCATTTTAATGAGAAAATAAGTGAGATGTTTCATTAACTTTGGGAATGAAGTATTTGTTGTGTAAAATTAAAAATCTTGTTCAATTGCAACATGATTACACAAGCCACCTACAATAACTCACCTTAAATTCTTTGGTATTTGACAATGAAAACTTGAAAACTTGAAATTTGGTATTTGTCAATGGTAATTGTTACACATTCAACCAATAGGAAGTCAATGAGCTAAACTACTCAATACAAGCCCTTATTTAAAGAAAACAAAACCTTAAGACCATTGAGTATTAGCTCAGGGCCAACTTCCAAGAATTGAACACATGAAAGTGCTCAACCAATAGGAAGACAATGAGCTGAACTACTCAATACAAGCCCTTATTTAAAGAAAACAAAACCTTAAGACCATTAATTTACTAACGTTTAATGTACTAACCTAAAATATAAAAAACCCAAACTCTAACTTACCTCTCGTGGCCGCCCTCAACTGCAATGCCGCCATCACCATCACCATCGCCATCGCTTTGCTACCTAGCCTCACGGTCGCCTTGCCTCTCGTGCTACAACCTTCCCATCTCCATGAGGGCATCACGGTCGCCCTACCCAATCTTTGCATCTATGCCCTACCTAATCTCAAAGTCCACGCCCACACCCAAGCCCAGGCTCATGCCCTCATGGTCACCATCGAAGGCAACAAATTGTTTGTTTGCAGCACGGTCTCCCTGGAGATCTACATCAATCATCGAAGCTACATCTCCAATGCTATTGGTGGCCTTTGTCTCATTACTGGTGGTCTTCATCTTCAAACATGGAGCTGCAAAGCAAAAATTGGGAGGCCACAAAGGGCTGCAAAGGTCTCCATATCCTCTGATTCAAAATTGAGGTAGGCCGCTCCCTCTCTCTCACAGTTTCTCTCTCTCTCTCTCTCTCACGAACTCTCTCTCTGTCACACACATAGGCTCTCTCTCTCTCACACACACACACACACACTCTCTCTCTCTCTCTCTATCTCACTCTCTCTCACTTGCTCTCTCTCCCACACTCTATCTACTTGATCTCACTCATAGTGAGTCGCTCTCTCTCTCATACACACACACGCTCTCTGTCTCTCTCTCTGTCTCTCTCTCTCTCTCTCTCTCTCTCTCTCTCTCTCTCTCACACACACACACACACACACACACACACACTCTCTCTCTCTCTCTCACACACACACTCGCTATCTCTCTCGATCTCTCTCTCTCACTCTCTCGGTCTCTCTCTTGGTGTCTCTCTCAGATTGTCTCTTTCAACTCTCTCTCTCTCTCTCACACACACACACACACACACACTCAAAATCCTCTCTTTCACTCATGCTATCATGATATCAATCTCTCTCTCTCTCTCTCTCTCCCACTCTCTCCCTCTCTTAGGATACTAAATATAGCAGTATGAATTCTTTTAACTCTCAAGAATTCAAACAAATTTCAAATTTCTCCCTTAACTCTAATTTCATAATTTACACGAAGATTGGTTTTAAAACCGATCTAGATGGAGGATAGGAAAAAAAACTTTAGTAATTGGTCCAGAATTCAAATTTTCAAAAAAATCAAATTAGTTTTTTGAAATTTCTCCAATCTTAAAGATTTTTGTACAAGCTAATGTTTCAAATATTATGTTGGTAAATTTCGGGATGCTATCATTTATATTGTACCTAAGTTTAGGGTTACATATTTGTCTAATTTTCTTGACTAGAATGGAATCTATTGTTAAGTTTAACTTCGAATAGAGGATGGGGCTAAAGGTGAAGGTGATGTGAGAGAGGAGAGCACGCACAAAGGGTTAAGGAGACACCAAAAGTGGTGGAGCAAAAGCTACTCCAACTTATTCTCTATCATATATATATGAGTATACATGGGCACTGTACAAGTGGGTGGGCACACTGCCCTTTACCCCAAGAACCTCCCACTTAAAGGCAGTGTGCCTTTAAGGGAGTATAGTACACATATAATACAATCAGCCATAGGCTGAAAAACAAGATGACCAAACTGTCATCCTATGCCCATCGGCACTTTACAATGTGCAAAGTGCATAGAGGATAAGCTGCTAGCAGCCATCAAGTTTGCAGGATAGAAAATGACAAGTTGTAGATGCCTGTCAACCAAGATCTTATGCCAGATCTCACTGGGAGAGTGAACTCTCACCACCACGTGCTCCTGTGCTAAGTCCATAGCACCCGAACTGTCACTGTGCAAAGAAAATGTCTCTGTACCACCTGTGACCATAAGCACATGCCCTACAATAGCTACCCAACCTGCATCACATGCATGCTGCTCCTGGAAGCATAAGGACTTAATGTCCACAACTGCTTCCCTACTGCCAAAATCTGCCATAATCATGCTACCAACTCCCACTGCAACGGAAGCAAGAACCGGAAGTATAGCCCCAATGGCAAACATGTGAGAATCAAGTCTCAACACAGTCATGGATGCATGAAGTACTATGGCTGCCATATCAACCATAACCTGTTGCTCAACTGATCTGTGATCGTCAAACCTGTTGTATTTCAAGTATGGAGCCAATACAGGCAATAGAGTACTCAGTAACTTCCCCCTCTCCATACTGAAACAACCAAGTACCTGACAAACATCATCAAGACCATGCAACTCCCACTGCAAAGCATCCCTGTTCATAAGGAACCATATGGCAAGTAACCTCAGAAGGATAGCAACCTCTTGAATATTGAGACCATAACCTATCTCACTGCGCATCACATCCTGAGCTCTCATACCGGTATCAAACCTATGAAGCCAAGCTCGAGGGGATTGCTTCTGGCCATGGAGGAACTTACGAAGCAAACATATCAATGATTCCTGCCCATGCACAATATGACCCGAGTCAATAACTGCAGAAACCACATCTGTCCTGGCATAACCAGCCAATGGATCATACCGGGCATCATTAGCCAAGGTATCCTCCTCACCATGCATAGCCTTATCCTCATCTGCAAGAGGCACTCTACATCCTTGGAGTAAACTGTAACTGTCCATAGAAGATGCATCAACAATCTCCATTGGAGTATAAACCTGTGGAATACTCGAGACATCTGACCATCTATGACCAAAATCAGGAAGTAATCATGGCTGTCCCAACTTTATAACCTACTCACTGTGGGAAAAACCTCCCACTCCAAGGGATATGGGCTGCCCCTGCAAAGAATTCAGAGGTATCAGTGCACTTACACCCTCCTGGAATACCACTCTCTTGCTATCCACAGTTCTGGGCTATCTAAACATAGCATCCTCTCTGAAATAGACATTATGGCTGCATATCAACTCTCTAGTTGAAGAATCCCATAACCTGTAGTCCCTACTGGACTCACTATATCCAAGGAAGATACACCTCCTCGATCAGGAACCATGAGCATAAGCCTTGCAGCCAAACACACGTAAATGCTCATAAAATGGTGCCCTGCGTGTCAAGAAGTCAAACATTTGGCACTCTACCATTCAGAGATCTCCTGGGTGACCTGTTAAGCAAGTATGCAGCTGTCTTACATGCCTCAGCCCAATAACATTTGGTAAGACCTGCATATCGTAGCATGCTACCAATCCTATCCAATAGAATCCGATTTATGCCTTCTGCCAAGGCATCGTGAGCAGAAAGATGAGGAGTGGTCAACACCCTCCTGATACCAAGTGTATCACATAGATGTTGAAATCTAGAAGAGGTAAACTCTGCTCACCATCAGTCATCAAGCTCAATAGCTTCTTTCCTAATTGATTTTCAGCATTACCCAAGAAGCGCTAAAATGTATCGTATACATGATGCTTCTGCCGAATTGGATATACCCATATGTACTTTGTAGAAGCATCAATAAATGTCACAAAGTAAGAGGCACCACCCAGTGAAACGGTAGGCATAGGCCCACAAACTGCACTATGAACCAACTGCAATGGCTCAACATACCTCTCACTGACTGTCTTCCTCACAAAACAGGATCCTGACTGCTGATCATCATCACAATCATGACATAAAATTTGAGAGACATCCATAACAGGAATGTATCTCAATGTTGTAAGGGCTTCCATACCTGCAGTAGACATATGTCGAAGTCTGGCATACCATAAACTAACTGATGGCTGCTTACTAATCATAAGCATCTTATCTTGGACACCTGATACATGCAATGCATAAGAGAATCCAACCCGTGATCCCCTAGCCATAACCAGATTGCCTCTAGCAATCTTCCATGCATGATCACCCAAAGAGACATGATAACCTACCTTAACCAACTGTCCAGTACTAATCTTGCTCGTAGCAAGTGCTGGTATATGTCTAACCCTCTGTAGCACAAGAATAGAGCCACTAGGCATAACAAGGTGGATATCCCCATAACCATAGACATCCATAGAATGATCAATGCCCATCAAACCACTCTCCACAATGCATTCCTAATATGCACTGAACCATGACCTGTGAGGGGTCATATGACATGAAGCACATGGATCTAACATCCAATCACCGAGAATGGGTACATCAGTGGCCAAGAAGGAGGTGTTAGACATAGACAAAAGAATGCCTTCATCACTGCTACTGTCAGTGGAAACCTTGGCATCCACGGCTTGAAGCTCAACATGCTTCTTCTCCTTCTTCCTATCATTCTTAACCTTGCTCTTCTTCTTGTATTTTCTCAGCCATTTCCAGCAATACTTTTTCATGTGGCCATACTTTCCACAATAAAAACATCTAACACAAGTCTAAGAGCTAGACTTGCTCTTGGAATTCCCCCTTGAACATGACCTGTTTCTACCAATTGATCTACCTCTGGAGTGCATATCAAGGCTGTATTTCAGCACATCAGGGCATTTCAACCCATCATGATGTAACATAACACTATCATGGTCATACATCTGGCATATATGAGTATAGAACTCATATGCATGACAGTCTACACCCTGTACACCATCCTGTACCTGCAAGTAGACTGACTTCGAGAGTGATGACTGAATGATAGAGCATGCTTGCTCATCCATGTCATCCCAATCACTCTATTTGATGCTATTAGGCTTGACACCTTTGCATTGAATGGGCTTATGTTGCCTCTTCTGCACTAACACATCATAAATCTGCTCTTTCCAATACTGGAAATTTGATCCATCCAACCTCTCAATATCAAAGAGGGCACTACCAACTGTAGATGCCATATCTGTGGCACAATAGCTCACAACCAAAGAACAGTATAGTGCAATAGGCAACCCAAATGACCAAAAAATAGTGTTGTCCAGACCAATCAGGTCTCCAAATAAACTGGCTGATCCAATGCTCAAAAGCACTCAGCAATAAAGTGGTATAAACAAAAATATATGCAGCCCAGTAACCTACCAATGCCTGGCAATCCAAGTAAGAAATGCACTGAACCAAATGAGCAATGCCTGCTCAACCACTGCTCAACCAATGGCAATAGGAGCCCAGCTCAACTATCCATAAACATCAGTGCAGCATCCACCAATGCAAATCCATAATGCATCGAAATGGCATTTACTGCATCACAAATGCATCATCTCAAGTGTGCAACCCTTTGGCATCAAAATCAAGCATTCACCACTTGCCAAATGTGCCAAAGTGACTTGCCAAAATGCCAATAATGCCCTTGGACTGAAGTGAGATCCCAATCACTTTCTGTAATTTATTGTGTGTTCCCAATTCACTGTTGTGCAAGAGAAATTCCTACAACAATACCTCTCAGCCACATTGGGCAAAATAACACTCTGTCCCTGTCTTTGAACAGCGATATCTTTTCACTGAAAGACCGGATGCCAAAGCTGTAAATAGCAAAGTTGTAGTTTGCAAAAAGATCTACAACTTATCAGTTGACCTCAAGAGCCAAATCCTTGTGGATTCTCATATATTCTCACCTGAAAAACAGCTTCTTGCACATTGGTCACAAATAGACAGTAGACTGCAACTTTTTGTGGTTTTGCAAAGGCTGTAACTCCTGCAGCTTATACCGGATCAACTTGCTCCCAAAAGCAAAGTTGTAGTATGTTCTATAAACTACAACTTTCCAGTTCGGCACAAAGTTCAATTCCGCACCAGGAAAGAGAAATTCAGTCCTGAAAATGACTATTTTGTCATAAAAAACAGCAACAGCAGCAATTGTAATGTCCTGACCAATGGCAAACACAATGCCATAAAATCAGCCCCGAATATGGTAACAAATCAGCCCCAAAATACTGACAAACCAGCCCTAAAACAGCTCCAAACAATGCTAATCTGACAGGATCTCAATACATCACTGTACCACCATATGTATTTAACATAGGCAAATAACCATGCATCCAACGAACTGTCAATGCATCTCAACCAGGCATGTACCACTGTCAAAGCATGTGTCACCAGTCGAAAAAAGTATCTGCAATGGCCTCTGACAAGAGAACTCCTAACCTGAGTCTCTGTTAGCCTACTGTCACTCGGGGAGACCTACACTTGTCCCCAAGCCAAGCCAAGACCAACTGAAAGAAACTGACGCTGTCTAATGCCCAGCATGGACAAGATGCAGCAAATTATGTCCAACAGGACCCAAATGCATGGGAAAACACGAGCTAACAAAGCTCAACTGCAACCGAAAGAAGCTGCATAGTGCACAAGCACATATCCCACACAATGTCCACAAGGCGTACTTCTGCAAAATGTCCCGCAAAGAGACCAAAATCAGCCAATGCTCAGCTCCAAGACCTCAAATGCAACACCGGCTATCTCCCAAGCATACAACTACATCAAACATGCAATCCACAAGCTCCCCAACAGCTCATCTTCTCCAAAGTGGATGTTGTACTATCACTGGGCTGCTCTTCCTTTGCTCACGGGATGGAGTTGCTGCTAGTGCTGGGATGCTCTTGTTCCTTTTCTCACATCTCCTCCTTTTGAAATAGCCTGTTTCGTGCCATCCTCTCAAGGGCACCTCTAGTGTCCACGGCTCCATCAGCCCTTACAAGTGCCTCAGACTTGAAATACTCTCCTGCTCATGAGCCATCTGCAGCAACTGCATCTACAAAGAACTTCCCTCTAGCACTCCATGCAACGCCTCACCTCCAATGACGAGCAAGATTCACTTGCAAGGGGATCTATGGCTGCTCCATGGCTCCATAAGCTGGCAACACACGACATCATCGATGATCTCCATCGACGGTCTCCTTCCAATGCTAGGCGATTGACTCCACAACCCTTCTCATAAACGAGCTCAAGGGCTCACAGGCAATCCGAAATGCCACCACCAGCTGCTCAACAAGCTCCTGGACAGCTTCTGAACAAGCTCCGCAAAATGGCAAAGAAATATGTATGGATGATGTCTACCCAAAATCTCTCCGTGAATGAGAGAATCAAGCTCTCCAAAGCTCCCGGTAGATCTCTCGAAGCAGTACCTGTTCTCCTCTCACCGAGCTCCTCGTAGATCGAACGCCATGGGCTCTGATACCAGTTGTGAGAGAGGAGAGCACGCACAAAGGGTTAAGGAGACACCAAAAGTGGTGGAGCAAAAGCTACTCCAGCTTATTCCTCTATCATATATATATGAGTATACATGGGCACTGTACAAGTGGGTGGGCACACTGCCCTTTACCCCAATAGGTGAAACCCTTTTCCCTTCATCCCCTTAACCAAGATCGGTTTTAAAACCGATCTTTGGTTGAGGGAATGAAGGGCAAAGGGTTTCACCCTCATCCTCTATTTCTTTATGTTCAAATTCTGTACAAGCACAATCATATAGATTTTAGATGGTCATTGATCAAGGCATCTTTTCCTCATTATTTCATTGATTTGTCGTGGTCCGAACACCCATTTTTAGGCATGGAGGACTCTATGATATCCACTTTGCAGCATGAAATCTTAGAGAAAAATGTGATTTTATCTAGTTCCAAGTCATCAAGCATCAAAACCATGGATGAAAGGTGTTGGAAAATGAAAGTTGACAACTTCCTTCAACCAGAGATTTCTACTTTTCTCAAGGCAAAGTCACAAGACAATCTAGGTAAGAGTTGGGAGGAGATGAAACAATTTTATGACATCACCGATGATAGGTATTAGACTATATTTGGATATTGCAACGAGTGGTTGAAAGACCGCTTAAATCCCAGCAAGACGACAGATGCAATGCTACCTCAAACTGCTTTGACATTCCTTACTTGGACACATAACTCTAAATTTGGTACCTCCAATCAAAATGTGAAAGAAATGCCATGGAAGACCATAAATGTGGGAGGCAAGTTAGAGGGACTAGAGAGTGTGAACAGATACACAGAAGAACGATGAATTGGAGTCATTGTTCTTGATATATAGGCACTGCTAGAGCAAGAGTGGAACGTGTCTTTCTTTAAAATATTCTTTGTAATGCTAAATGAAATAACACATGAAGCACCTCAATATGGATTACTTGACTTTGTTTTGGTAAAAAATGTATCATATTTATTGGAAGCAATCAAGGGCTTACAATTGCAATTCAAGTATCAAGTGGGTGCGTATGACACAGAGTCTTCCCAAGATTCTTTGTTTAAAGATGCTCTTGGAGATTTGGTTGTTTCGGGTGTGGTTTACAAAGAATCTTGTGATGCAATGATAAATCAATTAAAGAAGAATTCGACCAAGCCATTTGTATGTTTTGGATTTTATGACCAGGATTCCGAGAATGGTGAAGATACTGATGAGGAGGAATCCCCCAAGCATTTGCAAAATGCAAACTTTATATCTTCTTTCATTGAGCACTTCTGTCGGCCATATCAATGTGTTGTTGATGCCGTTGAGAGTGCTCTCATGAGAGTGCTCTCAACGGAAGTAAGAACGGAAGACGGAGAGAGAGAAACAGAGAGCCACACAAGTTTTGGTGGGTGCAGAACCACCCTAATCTTCTTTTTCATTCATTTATATATGTGTTTGAGTATTGTACATAACCCGGGCAAAGGCACAGTGACCTTTAACCCCCACAACCTCCCACTTAAAGTACAATGTGCCTTTAAGAGAGAACAACCAGTGAGCATACTATCCAATGCCCATCAATACATGACAATACTCAAACTGCTGACTAGGTAGACTCTTTGTCAGCATATCTACAGGGTTATCATCTGTATGAACCTTGACAAGCTCTATGCGCTTGTCCTCAAGTACCTCCCTGATGAAATGGTACCTGACCTCAATGTGTTTGGTCTTTGCATGAAAGACCGGATTCTATGCTAGCTGAATAGCACTCATGGAATCACTATGCAATGTCGGTACACCTGTATGAATCCCCAAATCTCCCACTAGCCGATCAAGCCATATAGCCTCCTTGCAACCCTCTATGGCTGCAACATACTCAGCCTCTGTGGTAGACAAAGCAATACACTTCTGTGTGCGAGATATCCACGACACTGCACCACCTGCAAAGATGAACACATAACCAGAAGTGGATCTCCTACTATCCACATGCCCTAAATAGTCTGAATCCATGTACCCAAGTACACACATGTCTCCTTTATCAAAGCAGATGTACATCTCCTTGGTACCCTTCATGTACCTCATGATGCACTTAACTGCCTCCCAATGCCTCTTTCCTGGATTAGCCATATACCGGCTAACAACTCCCACTGCAAATGCAATGTCTGGTCTAGTAGCTATCATAGCATACATAAGACTCCCAACTGCTGATGCATAAGGAACCTTGGCCATCATGGCCCTTTCCTCATGTGATTTGGGACTATCTGTATGACTCAGTTTCACATATGGAGGCAATGGAGTACCCACTGCCTTCCCCACCTCCATATTGAAATGCTGCAATACTTTTGTAACATACTCCTTCTGTGAAAGCCAAAGGAGTTTCCTACTCCGATCACGCATGATGCGCATACCAAGAATATGACCTACAAGTCCCAAATCCTTCATATCAAAGGCCTCATGCAACTTGGCCTTTAATGCATCGAGCTCATAAGTATTCTTGCTAGACAATAGCATATCATCCACATATAGTGCCAAGATTATCAGGCTATTATCCTTAGCCCTTTTAGTGTAGAGGCAATGACTAATTTCACTCCTTCTAAAACCCTGGGACCGAATGAAAGCATTAAACTTCTGATACCATTCTCTAGGTGCTTGCTTAAGACCATAGAGACTCTTCTTCAACTTGCAAACTAAATGTTCTTCGCCCTTTTCTTCAAAGCCTTCCGGCTGCACCATGTAAATTTCCTCATGCAGATGCCCATGCAAGAAAGCTGTCTTGACATCCATCTGCATAAGCTCCATATCTTCTGTTGCCACTAGTCCAAGCATGCATCTAAGTGTGGTCATCTTCACAACCAGAGAGAATATCTCATCAAAGTCCACACCCTTCTCTTGCTTGAACCCTTAAGCGACCAAACGGGCCTTGTACCTAGGCACATCATCACCTGTGACCTTCATTTTGTAGACCCATTTACATGGCAATGCTTTCTTTCCATGTGGCAAAGAAACCAAGTCCCAAGTCTTATTCTTCATAAGTGAACTGATCTCTGATTGCATATTGATTGCATAGCATACTCCCACTTGCATTGATCCTCGCGCATCATAGCCTCTCTGTAGCAAGAAGGCTCCCCGCAATCAGTAAGCATCACATAGTCTACCCTGGAACAAACCTATCAGGTGGTCTAGACACTCTAGATGATCTTCTCAAGGGCATTTCAGCTTGCTATCCCACCTGCATATCAGCCACATTTGGCTCATCATTTCCACCAATAGATGATCCATCATCTACCCTTGATTGTATACCTGTGGGAGTACTTGGTGGTACCATTTCTTGCACATTTGGTGCATGGACAGCTTGCTGTCTATCAACATATGCAGGTGGATTCACATCCTAGAAAGTGATTCTCCTTATTTCCACATCCCTCATGGGTGCCTTATGCATCTTCTTCTTAACTTGATTGCTATCATGTAGATGCAAGGAATCAATCCATATATCTGCAAAGAACTTAATTCCATGCACTATATATGTGTTTGAGTATTGTACATAACTGAGGTAAAGGCACAGTGACCTTTAACCCCCACAGCCATCACAAAGGGAATTGCCACCATAGAGTCATTGAAGATAAAGAGAAAGACACTTGCATTTGTAGCTAGGAATCAAGATGAGATTGAAGTAAATGGTAGGTGCTCAAATCTAGTTTCCGCATCTAAAGAGTTGAGAGTATGGGCAAACCTAGACTCTAAGGATGAAACTACAGAAAACCAAGAGGAATTGCACGGTGCAGACATGCAGACTTCAAGTCAGCAATAACAATTGGTAGGAACGATGGGTGTATAGGACCAACAAACCCTTGAGGATATTGAGAAAATGGCCCAGTAGATATTCGCATCCAAAAAAGCAGGTCAAAAGTTATAAATCTTCAGTGATTTCAGAGGCATTTATGTAAATATATCTTTTGGATTGTAGTGCATATTTGAAACTGATTAAAGCTTCCAAAATTGAATTGTTCATGTAGATTTTGTAATTGCTATATTATTAGGTAAATAAGAATGATTATTGAACTTAGTCTATCATCCTTTACCAACGATGAGAGGATATGATCGGTTTTGAATCCGATCTTGGCTTTCAGCATGAGAGGCTAAGAACAGTTTTAAAATCAATCTTATGAACTCCCACACAAAGAGCATGAGAGTAAGATGAAAGACTAATATCGATTTTATAATCGAACTTAAGATCTCCCACTTGGTGGACTATGAGATGTCGAGATCGGTTGTAAAGCCAATATTTTGTTTGGATATATAACATATAATTCACTTTTGATTTGTGTATGGAAATGTAATGTCAGAATTGCATTTGGATTATGATCAATGCTTTTTTAACTTAGTATAAATACAAATTGTATCCTCTGATAATAAGACCCTTGTGAAGATTGGAGATATAATCTAATACACCAAAATAATTAGGTTACCATTGTCAATGTAAATGAGAGAATATAATATAGATTTAAGCTCACATTTTTAAATGTAAGCATGGACAACATTCATTGAATCCTAACTTCACACCTTAATACTTTTGCATGCCATGATACAGATAGAAATCCCCTGCATATAGAAATACCACACAGGGAAAAATCATATGAGTCAATAGAACACATTCAATGTTCTCCATCTATGAGAACAAAGAAATTACTTGTACTTGACCTGAATGAAATTTTGCTCCTCAAGTCCACTAAACCTTCTGATAAACATAAAAGCATATAAATTCATAAGAGAACATGGATTATGCTTCGAAGTGGATGTGTTCAATTCTTGGATAGATTGTTTGAGCACTTTCATGTGTGCCTATGGTCAACTGCGATAATTAAGAATGTGAATTACATGGTTCATTTGATGGAGAAGCCTGCAGTGAAACAATTTCCATTCTACAAAATTATGGGGCAAGATCAATGCTACAAATCACTTACAGAGATATTAAATAGACCGGACAAGCTAGACGTTCAATGTATGTCTAAGCCCTTGCTTGCCATTTGAGCGAATGATAAAGAGTTTAATCCTAGTAACACCTTGCTTATTGATGATTGTCCATTTAAGGGCTGTCTAAACCCGGAAGAAAATGGTATATATCTAGATACTTTTGACATAGGTGAGACTGATGACATATTGAATGTTGAACTTCTCCCTTATCTCCTCCGATTGAGAGATGCGTCAGATATAAGAGATATTATCAAGCTTGACCATTATGGAAATGAACCAATACATACAAATCATCATTAGTATATGTATTTCAAAGAAGTGATTTTGGAGTGGGAGGAGTTCACTACAAAGTACATAAAACACTTCTTGAAGGAATCTGCTCCAAGCTGAAAGATTAGTTCGACCAACTCAAGTCATTTGAGATTGTCCAACATAGTAATCGAAGGGGAGATGCTTGTGAGCCAGATAAGGAACAATCATGAAAAGCTCAAGAAAAACAAGCCCAGCTACCTTGGATTCTTCTAAATTTTGGATCTCTTGAAGAGGATAAAGCAGATTAATTTTTTGAATGAGATGCAAGCTTGTGTGTATGCCTTGAAATTGGGTTACAATCAACTGTATATCACTGGAACTTCTGCCAAAGTGTACATAACAAGACTACAAGCTTCACTTGCATTAAACAGGCAATAAATCTTTGAGAATGGTAATTACTCATATTATTTGCTTATTTGTGATGCATCATTTTTGTAATTTGCTTTACTTCTCAATATTTATGTGTAACTATTCAATAACTCATCATTCTTTTTCTTTTATGCATAGGGTTTGAAGACATGGCAGAAGAATTGAAGAATAAAGTAATTCTTCACTTTGATTCTAAGTTGAATGGCTTGTGGGATCAAGATCTACCGATACCAATTGCTTCTATATTCAAGCTCAATGGTGTTGAATTTGAAATGAAGACATCATCGATTGCAAGAGCAGGTTATGGCTTGTTTGTACATATGGATGTAAAAACAAAGAAAGACCTTTTGATATTCAATAGCCCAAAGTATGATTACTATAGTTGGATTACTCTTTGCTCTTACCTTCCAAGGTTTAGGACCTATGGCCTCCTCAAAGATCCAAATGTTACACCAAGCCACGTGGGCTGCCCAATCAGCACGCAGCGGCCATTGTAATCAACAATAGTTTAGACAATCCTTCACCAAGAATCAACATTATGTCAGGTAAGCCTCTCGCAAAGAGCATTGTAATCAACAATAGCAAATCATGGATAGATGATATTGTTAGATATCAGTTGCTCACACGTGAGCACTCACATGAGGAGGACGATGGGGTAAATAATAGACTAAATTCCAACTTCTCAGTGAAGCCAATACAAATAGGGTTTTGTAGCAGAGCCAAATTTTAGATATTGTTAGATATCACCACCTCACATGTGAGCTCCATATGAAAGGGATGATGGGGCAAATAATAAATCAAATCAGACTACCAATTCATATTGGGTGAGTCTAGAATTTGTAGAAAAGCCAAATTTTAGACAATTCATATTGGGTGAGTCTAGACAATGGGGCAAATAATAGACTAAATTCAGGCTTATCAATGAAGCCAAATTCAAATAGGGTGAATTTACACTTTGTAGCAAAGTCAATTTAGCTAGGTAGCCCAGACTTTGTAGCAAAGTCAATTTAGATAGGTAGCCTAGACTTTGGTTAAATGAGACTTTGTTTAAATGGCAAGAGTCTCAAGGTAGACCCACAAGTAGCTTAAGGCAATCACAACTGAAAGTCCAGAGCCAAGTGGAAGCTTAGTGGCATGGAGAAGTCGCACATCAAGAATGAGAAGCCAACTACTAGACTAGCATGGAGTAGTCACATAGTGAAAGCCCTTGCAAGGCAAGTCAAAATAGCTAGGGCATTGCAAGGTTGAGTGAGCACACAAGACCCCACTGAAGTCCTCTTTAGAGGTATATAGGATCCATATATCTTCCCATAATTATAGCTCAAACGCTATTGTATATTTTGATAGATCGGAAGTGGGGAGGCTTCTTAATGAGTTGTGTGTAATCAAGAAAGTTGATTTTTGGTAATGAATTGTGTGTAATCTTTAGTCATTTAGTTTCAAAAGAGAGTTTGATTGAGTATGCATGTGCTTTCTAAGCTAGGTATGTAGTTTTACACCTTTGTAGGAAGCGGTACATAAGTGCAAGATGTCCATTTAGTTTCAAAAGAGAGTTTGATTGAGTATGCTTGTGCTTTCTAAGTTAAATATGTAGTTTTGCATCTTTGTAGGAAGCAGTACATAAGAGTGTGAGTGTGAGCGTGAGCGAGAGCGAGAGCAAGAGAGAGAGCGAGAGCGAGAGGCTTCTTAATGAGTTCTGTGTAATCAAGAAAGTTGATTTTTGGTAATGACACGTGTGTGATCTTTAGTCATTTAGTTTCAAAAGAGAGTTTGATTGAGTATGCATGTGCTTTCTAAGTTAGGTGTGTAGTTTTGCACCTTTGTAGGAAGCGGTACATAAGTGTAAGAGGTCCATTTTTTTTCAAAAGAGAGTTTGATTGAGTATGCTTGTGCTTTCTAAGTTAGGTTTATTTTGCATCTTTGTAGGAAGCAGTACATAAGTGTGTGTGTGTGTGTGAGAGAGAGAGAGAGAGAGACAGAGAGAGATATTATTTTTGGAAGGTTTTGGTTCTTGCTTTGTTTGTTTATTTTTGCTGTCACCTTCTTCCTTGAGATTTTATTTTTGGAAGGTTTTGTTTCTTGTTTTGCTTGTTTATTTTTGCTTAGTCACCTTCTTCCTTTTTTCTTTATTTCTTGTTTTCTTTTTGTTATTTGTTTTTTAGACGTATTTTAGTAAGCACTAGGTTTGCCCAAGAGACTCTGGTGGTCTTAAGAGACCCAATATAGCTGCTTATGCTTGGGCACTTGATGACGACATAAGTGTTTCTTTGCTTGCTAAGTATGTCTTCCTTTTGTTTTTCAAAAAGTATTTGCTACCTCTTTTATCTTCTCCTTCGTTTTCTCTTTTATTTTCTATGGAGTTTTTTTGGACTTTAAAACAACAAAAAATCTACATTTGTATGATTGGATATATTCTAGTCTTACAAAGGTATATTTTTCTATCACCTTAGTGGACATGCAAATTCTTTGAGTTTTCGTCCAAGTGGTGAGCAGCTGTTCGACTTCATCGTTTTATCTTACGCGGGTACAGAAGCCCCAATAGCTAAAATTAATCTATTATTATCATTATTATTATTATATTTCTTTTCATTTTGTTTAATGTTTTACTTTCATTATTATTTATTTCTTTCCTATTATTATTATTATTATTATTATTACATTCACAAAATATTTTTTAAGTTATCTTTATTATTTTCATTTTTACAAAAAGTGAGCTTTTGCTTATTGTTTTAGTTTCTCTCATTGGTTTATTTCACCTTTTGTTTCTCATTTCTTGTCTTTGGTAGTGTTGTCCTCTTCTCTACTTTAGCTTTAATTTTCAAAATTTAAATTTGTCTTGGTATCTTTCCTCTTCTCTCTCTCTTTTTTTAGTGCTTCTAGGATGAAAAAGCTCTTACAGTGGCCTTGGGGCCCTAGCTAACCCAAACTATAATTGCTAGTTTGGGGGGTATATTGGCTTAGCGATACATGCTATGACTAATTCGCCTTTCGAAAACCAAGTGGGCGATCTCCTGGGACGTCATCTGGCTCTTGTGATGTACCCTTGTAGCACTAAGGGAGGAGTTACCTTGAGACGAGTAATGACTGTGCAAGCAAGCCCCCCCCTAAATACTAGTCTTGCTCTTGCTAGAGTTAGGGGATATAGCAAAGGAGAAACTGCTTTGGGATGGGTAGGGAGAGTGCAAGAAAGTTCCCCAATGTTGGATCATTTGATCTTACTGAACAACCTTTGCAAATGCTAGTGATGGTCTTGTCTAGATCAGACAAGGGAAAGGAAAGAAGAAAAAATGTGTGTTTCCTTGGAACTCAAAGTGAAATGAGGTTGCAAAACTAGAACCGTCACCTCGAATGGCATAGCATAGGATTCCAAAATCTCAAGGTAGTTCTAGGGCCCCAACCTCTAGAATTCCTTTGAGGAGGATAGAAAATCATGGGAAGGACCAACATAGGTAGGAACTATCCCTCAAAGTTATAAAAAATGCTTGCTAAGTGCACCATTGATTGGTCAGAAGACACTCTTGCAATGGATGAATTTTTCCTAGTTTTGTTAAGAAGAAAAATTTTTATATTGGTGTCAAAAGTTTGAATGTCTTGATAAAAATAAAGGTTTGAAAATTTCGCCAAGATTTGAAACTTTCATGAGAAAAAATTTACAGTTTCATCAGGATTTATAACTTTTTCTTTAAAATTCATAAGGAAATATATAAAATTATAATATGTTCTACAAATATTGTGAAATTAAAAAAACTACCTTGATAAACTTTTGCCAAGATTTTATATAAATATATAGGTATAGCTTCGATAAAAACATTTAGTTGGGTCTAGCTCGATAAATCAAAACAAAAAAGTTAGAAGAAACATACATAGAGAAAGGTTTCACTTTTTAGCTAGGTCAAACATGAATAATCTTCATGATTTTAGGGAAGGTGACATTAATTGGTCTAACTTTAAGGATTTATTAGTTAGCACTCATTATGTCTTAGAAACAAGCATCTCAAAGCTTCTATTTCTATTAGCCCTATTCATGGCATACAAGTAATTTATGTTGTCTATAACATACATAGTAGTAATATGCTTTATGTAGGAACATGTTTGCAGGCAAGAGCATGGGGAGGACAAGCAAGGTGGCACCTCCTTCTTCGAGATGCCCGCAATAGAGACAAGCACATGGGAATAGTTTATCTTTAGGGATCCTTGGAGAGAGGTGGAGTGTTGTTCACGAGGGTTCCAAGTAGCCTGTCATTTTCCTTTGGATAGCGGAGACAGGCTGGGATTTTGGAGCAATTAGATAGATTTTATGTAGGATAATGGGCATTACATAGGGGCGGCTCTACAAGCATCTTGGCAGGTACCACCATGTCATACTACTCCTCGATGGTACTCTTCCTTGAGTAGCCCCACATTGGTCTTCCCTAGAAGGGGATTCACATCTCGAATAGCCTCCTATAGGAGGAGGAGGTACAAAGGATAGTAGCCTTGATATGGTAGCTACTAGAGGATGAGGAATGGGCAGCTTGGGTTGCAAATGCAATCTAGAGTAGTGAGGAGCTTCAGTCACAAGCCTTGTGATGGAGACGTGCAATTCAGGAGTGCAAGATAGTACTGAGGCAAGATCTAGCCTCCATAGAGAGACTCAGGGAGCATGTCCTAGACTCTCAATGGCTTTGGGACCCCGACAAGAGGTTGCATGACTCCTTTTACAGGCTAAGATGCTCTAACTCGTCTTGGGCCAGATGGATCCGTAGGGGGACAGGATGGCTAGGCAATTTTTTCATATTGCTGGGCCATGTTTAGTAGGGACGCAATTGTAGAGGTTGCGGGATGCCCACGGATAGATGCATTCAAACCCTCAAGAGATCCTTGAGTTAACCACAACTTTCTATCAACAGTTGTTTCAAGCAAAGGTGGCATCCCTTGAGGCACTTACAGCACGCGAGGTAGTCTGGGACTAGGTTACTTCAATGGTCACACCTATTTTGAGCAGGTCCCTAGATGCTCCGGTCGTCCATGGACTAGGAGCTCTAAGAGACCCTCAGGGCCCTCCCTCCTTAGAAGTGCCCTAGGGAGGATGGGCTGACTTTGACTTTCTTCTTGAGCTTTTGGGAGCTCATTAGTAAGCCCTTTCATCTTGCTTGTCAAGACATCTTTGACTCTAGTTCACTCTTATAGTCTTTGAGGCTGGATATGCCTGATCTTGAAAGGAAGAGATAGGTTGGACATTTGGTAATGGAGACCGATCATGCTCTTGGATACCACATACAAGATCTTGGCCAAAGTCTTGAGCTTGTCACTATCCCCCCCTGCTGTCCCGACCTTTTAGACATCATTCACAACAGACAAATAGGTTTTGTTGAGGAGAGGAGTTTCCTTGACCATATTTTCACATTTTGGGAGGTGGTGGATTGGGCCAAGGAGGAGTAACAGCCTCTCACAATTCTTCTCTTGGATTTCAAGAAGGCCTATGATAGGTGGAGTGGTCCTTTCTAGAGGGCATTATGTGGGGGCTAGGCTTCATGGGATAGATGGATTAGAGGGGTGACGACTCTTTATGTGGGGAGCTCAAGTCAAGTAATCATTGGTGGTAGACACTCAAGGGAGACTTAATCTCTTTCACACTCAGTTTGCCAAGGTTGTCCTCTTGCCCCCTTTCTCTTCCTCTTTGTAGTGGAGGCTTTGGGCTACTTTCTTCGCTCCCAAGTAATTGGGCTCATGGGATTCGGCTTCCATCAGATAGGAGGAGGAGCTGCTAGACTCAAAGTTTGCCAACGACACAGCCTTATATTTGAGGGCACCACAACGAGCCTAGAGGTAGTTAGGGGAGCTCTAGCCATCTACTATGAGGCTTCTAGGGCTCAAATTAATTGGACCAAATCAATACCTTAGCTGCCAAGTTGGGATCAACAGTTCAGCACAGTAGAAGATCACCCCGATGCTAGAGGGTGTGCAGCAAAATCTCTTGTACTGGAGCTTTTTGGCCAAAGTCTCTCTTATAAGCAGTGCATTGGTGGTCAACTAGGTCCTCCTTGCCATGGCTTGGTACATAGCCTCTTGTTGGTGCTTTCACAGGGGATGCATGGGGCAGTTGAGATAATTGGTGCGGAATTTCCTTTGGGTGAGATTAGATGGCACGCGGAACACTAGAGCCAAAGTCGCATGGCAGACAGTGATTCAACCTCAATCTAATAGAGAGGAGTGGGCATCATTGATCCGAAGATTCAAAGTAGAGCCCTCTTGGGGCAAGTTAGTGGTATGAGGTCTCACCCTAGGCACGGAGCCATGGAAGCTCCTCCTTTAGTGCAGGTTTCTCGGGAACACACACACAAGTGGATCTTTCAAAAGGCCCCCCTCATAGGTAAGGGCTCCCCCTTGATGAGGAGCCTCTTTAGAGTTTGGCAGTGGCTATCCACTAGTATACTTATTCAAGACAACCCATCATGCAGGGAGGAGTTTGAGTGTCAGCCACTTATTTGGCATCCAGAGGTCTGGGATGCGGAGGGACATATGTTAGGTCAAAGGGCACAGATCGGTTGGGCTCAATGGGACAGTGGCTCAGTGAGGACATTTAGAGATTAGCAGTGGCTTCCATGCAAGGAGATGGCTAGGACATAGGTGCTTGCTCATTTGAGAGGAGCAAGCACCAGGATGACAGAGATCAAGGCGCCAAATTCTCATGGGGTAGGGTTGGAGAGTGATGGCAGGAGTTTGGATGACTTGTGGGGACTAGAGTGGCAGTGGATTAGAGTAGTAGGCCGTTTAGGCAAGGCATGACACTTTGACTCGGACACTGTGCTCTCAGGCCCAGAGGGAGAAGAGTGGCTCCTTTGGATCTGGAGGGTTGGCCTCTTCACAATTTTCAGTGGGACCCAGGGGAGTGGTTCAGGACGGCAGGGGTAGGAGAGTCAGACAGAGTGGAGGAGGTGCCTTTCTTCTTCTCTTACATGACATGCATTGATCAATGGATTTAGCTAGAGGTTGCAGCTAGGAGCCACTCAAGGGAGAGACACTACGTAGAGCAGGATGTTCCCAGAGAGGTCATCTTACGATTCTGGCCTCGTCTCTAGATGAGCATGAGACCATGAAAGATCTCCTACTTTTCCTAGTTGATGGCTCATGGACAATTTCCCATCAGCCCTTGGCTAGAGCAGATGCAAGTCAATAGTCGGTGCCTTTGTTATGCATAGGGCATGCTAGAAATGATCCCCCACTATCTGTGGGGTTGTGCAATGGTGTAGAGGATCTAGCTTGATCATGCATGCTTAAGCTCGGTGGTGGGTGAGCGGTGGCTAGTAATTTCAACTGCCAGCCCAATGGAATCATAGCCATGACAGACGTGGCTATAATCACTCATTACCATGCACTCTAGTACTCTACTGAGCATGCGAGCGCGGTGACTGGTAATTTTTACTGCACTCATAGTGATCATGCATGCTTAAGCCCGGTGGTGGTGGGTGAGTGGTGGCTGGTAATTTTAACTGCCAGCACGATGGAATTGTAGCCACGATAGACATGGCTGATGACAGCCACCACTATCGGGCAATAATTCCCACAAAAGTAAATCATGAAGCCTAATCACCTCTAATCCCTCATTACCATGCACTCTAGTACCCTCCTAAGCATGCAAGCCTGGTGATTGGTAATTTACTGCACTCATAGTAATCATGCATGCAAGCCCGGTGGTGGTAACTAGAAGTTGAGTAATTACGGGCCACTGCGGTGGCTGGTAATTAATTGCTAGCCCGATGGGTCTTAGCCGCCACCACAGACATGGTTGGGAATCTTAGTTGCTACCAGCTCTAATCATTCATTACCATGCAAGTCCGTATTACCGCCTTGAATTAATCAAAATTCGGGCCAACCACTGCGGTGGCTCTCACCTTACAGTGTAGTCGAGCTACAAACTGCTATTCCATTCCCTTAATTGTTTTGTCTTCTCCGTTGCAATCTCAAGTCTCCACTATTCCATTTCCTTCACTGCTTCATCTTTTATCCCTCTCGACCATTTCTTTCTCCCTTGCAATCTGACTGCAAACTCAAGCCTCCACTATTCCATTTCCTTCACTGTTTCATCTTCTATCCCTCTCAACCATTTCTATCTCTCTTGCACTCTTCCTTTGAACTTCTATCCCCTCTTGTAATGGACCTTGCACAGTCCCGGAGCTCCTCACACAATCTTTCCTCCCCCTCTGCAACACAGTGCAAGAGCCCCTCCTCCGCTGGTCTTGAAATCGTGACATATGGGAGCTCCTCTCTCACTCTTCAAAAGCCCAATTTGGATGTTCTCCAAAACTTCACCAGATTGGTACAAGAGGTGAACGTGAAGGAGGGGCAACTAGTCTATCAAGGTCAGAAGATTACCATCAATGAAAGCATGATTGAAAATGTTCTAGGAATTTTCGGAGGTAGTTTGCAAGCACACTTTTTTGAGAAGTAGTGGAAGAGACATGATATTCTAGATGTATACTCCAATGCTCAGTTTAGTAAAGATGGTGGAGTCAAGATTTTGAGCTTGCCAACAGACATCCAAGATGTGCTGAAGAAGACCATTCACTTCTTTCCTGATATGAGAGGAACCTGCAAGTTCTAGTAGGTTCAAGCAACAGTAGAGCGACTGAAAGGATGTGATGTATCTTGCTCAAGGGCGATCTCCAAGAGCGTGTTAACCAACGTGAGGATGGCAAATCCTAATTATCATCTCAGTTTGCTGAAGTTGCAATGCACCTGATGGCATCTACCCTCAAAGGTATTTTTGAGCAATACGATAAGCAGATGTTCTTTTCTACAAGAGAAAGCCACCGATGTAGCAAAGGCAGTGCAACTTGAGAAAAGCTGAGGCCGCTACAAAAATGGTCGACATGGAAAGGCATAGAAGAGAAGAAGAAGAGAAGCTCATGAAGGAGCTCTGACATAGGCTCAAAGAAGTAAGAAATGATGGGGACATGGTAGACAAGGAGCTAGAAAAGATGCGAAAGGATCTTGAAGATTAGAGAGCCGAAAAGGAGGGTCTTTACAAATGGCTCTACAACATGCAGAACGCATTGAACATTGAAAAAGACCAGATGATGGAGGAGCTGAAAAGGGAGAATGCAGAAACCAAAAAGGTGATGTAGGAACTGCGAGAGGTTAGTGGTGCCTAAACCATCCCAGTGGTTGTTTGTGATTGAAGTTTGGGATAGTTTACTTGTTTCATTTCTTAAACCAGGCTTGGACTACATGTGATTGTCCTAAACCAGCCCGGTGGTTGGAACATCATGCAACCGTAGCAATTACAAACTGCTACATAAAAGTCCACAAAATGTGTGTACAAGAGTGTCTTCAAATCGAATTTAGACACGCATGAGCACATCTTGCCACAAGGGGAGCCAGTGCCATATCAATAATATGTACCCAAGTTACTGAAATACCATTGGAACAACCCCCAACAAGTTCTATAGAATCATCAGGATGGCTACATGGGCACCAATTGTGTCAACAGTATCATCAGTCCTCATCACCATCTGTCATTCTCCATCATCAAGCTAGCCAAATGCTCCAAATGTCAGAACTATTCACTAGCTTGGCCAAGGAGGAACATGCACGAGAATTGGAAAGATAGACTGCAATAGCAAACTAAGACCAATTCCAGGGAATTGCCATAGAGGTTAGGGCACTTTGGGCGCAAATAGATGAGAAAGAGGTTGAATAAGTGTGCATGAACCAAGCTCTCCAAGATCAAGAGAAGGCCGTGAGGGATGTGAGATCCAACCTCCACCAAAGCCCTAGCACAAGCTCGACTCACTCTAATCCACAAAGAAGAAGAGCTCCAGGATTGCCAAGAAAAGCTTGAAGACATGCAATAGTCTTTGGCAATATGGGCATTTAGCATTTGAAGAGCTTACAGGGACTGTGGAATCTTAAAGGACCAATTCCTACTTGACCTCCGCACATGCTCAGCAGACGGAGGCACTAGCACAAGCTCAACTCACTCTAATCCACAAAGAAGAAGAGCTCTAGGATTGCCAACAAGAAAAGGTTGAAGACATGCAATAGTCTTTGGCAATATGTACATTTAGCATTGAAGAGCTTACAAGGGACTGTGGAATCTTAAAGGACCAACTTGCTACCCAACTTGCTACCGCTAAAGAGGCCAGCACTTCACAAGCACGTCTTGGACCAATGGTCCAATACCACTGAAGTCATTCCTTAACAAGTGTAGGTCACCTTGCAAATGAGAAAGCTTAAGGAGGCATATACATCCATCTACCATAAATATAAAGAAAAAATGGATGAGATGTAATCCCAAAAGATAATCATCTTCAAGCTTGAACTCCAGTTGCTAGTGCACAACAATGAGGCAATGGAAGACAACACCAAATGAAGTCCCACTACAATACACAACGGTGGTGTACCAAGAGCTTGTGACCACTCTACAAGCGTAAGATCACCTCAAAGCACGAGTGCTTATCCAATGGAAGCAACTCCAAATCAAGATCATATCCGCTCATCCAACAATCAAATGGGAGACTTAGGTAGCACAAAATGTGTGTGTACAGTAGCGGCAAAGCTTCGCTTGTACTTGCATAAGGCTAGGAATAATCTCTCTTAGGAATCCTGAACATGCAAGTTCTACTTGCAACTCCTACATGCATGTTCTACATGCAACTTCTATATGCGATTCTTACATGCATGTTCTACATGCGAGTTCTACATGCAACTCCTATAGGACTCCTACATGTAGCATGCAACTCCTACATGCAACTTGCAACTCCTACATGCAACTTACAGAGAGAGAATGTCTTACAATTCCTACATGCAGAGAGAGAAGCTCTCCAACTTGTATAAATACCCCATAATGGAATGAAGCCCGGACTCTTTGGGGCATTGTGTTGAGTTATGCTTTGGTATTCCAAGCAATTGTCTCCAATTGTCCATGCTTCCTTGCACTCCACACCCAAAAGCATGTCCTAATCTTGCAACTCCTCCTCCCCTCTCCTCCAACCTTGCAACCCATCCTCTCCCTCTCCTCCTCCTCCCTTCTCCTCCTCCCTCCTCCCTCCTCCTCCTCCTCCTCCCTCCTCCTCCTCCTCCTCCTCCTCCTCCCTTCTCCTCTCTCTCCTTCCCCCATGCTCTTACACGTTCTTCCTCTCCCACTCCTATGCTCCCCCTAAACCCTTAGTTCCTCAACCCTTGACCTCCATGATCTACAAAAGAGACGAGTTCTCCACCATGTACTCTACCTTGAACCTTGGATCCTCCTTCTAACCCTTGAACTTCTTCTAAGCTCTAGAACCTCTCTCTGAACCTTGGAGCCCCCTTCTAAACCATGAACCTCCCTCTAACCCTTAAACTCCTCCTAAACCCTTCAACCCCCAATGAAGGCAAAAGCCTTCATTACCCCAACCATGATTATGCATGTTCCTTTCACACATGCATACACTATGTTTGCTTACCACACTTAAGCCTACGTCTCTCGTGACCCAAATATGACCCGAGGTCCTAAGCTATGCTTATACTACAAACGACTACACCGATATATTTGTAGGTGACATAAAGCCTCGGAACCCTGCATTCTAATAATACCCTGCTCTTCCTGTGGAAGCCGTGGGAAAGAGTAAACACAAGTTCTCAACGAGTTGTTTTTAAATTAGAGCTTTAAAGACAAAGTTATCACTACTTTGAAGTTTTGGTTTCTTGTAAAGTTATTATTTAGTTTTTAAACCTAGAGCTTTACTTAGACCTCAAGCTAAATGGGTGATCTCATATTACACTAAAAAGCTAGAAAAAGTATTGAGAGATCTACCATTGTTTGAGAGAACTCACATTCTGCACTTCATGTTATGTGACTATAGCAAATCATAGGTGCTTTTACTTTAATGTAATGATAGCAATAGAGTGAGCTTTAAAAATAAAAAATGCAACATAGAGGTGAAAACACATATACTGACTATAACAATTCACATGTGCTTTCACTTTTAATATTACTCAACTTAACACCCCACACATTTGCAAAGAAACTCAAAGGTTCACTCTTTAAAGATCTCTCTCTCTCTCTCTCTCTCTCTCTCTCTCTCTCTCTCTCTCTTAGGGACATGCACACACTCGCACGTGCTCGCACACATGCACGCATGCCTGGTGCATGTGCACACATGCACACATGCACACACGCAAGCACACGTGCATGCACACACATCTACATGCATTGCTTAATGCAAATGCCATTGACCCAACATAAGGATACTCTGCATCTTCACATTTATAGGGAGGAAAGAGAAGTATTATCACTAGCATTATTCATATAACCTTGCATAGGAAGAAGAGAGAAGATATTTCCATAGCTTTATGTATATGGATAGGAAGGAAAGAGGAGGATGATCTAACTCTTTGTGCAATAGTCTTATAGTGTGAAAATTCTAGTTTTTATGCTCTAAAAGAATGAGGACAAATGGGCAATGAGGGGGCTATGAAGGTGTGATCAGTTCCCTTTCACCTATCCCTAGGAGGTCATTTTCCATTGTGTCCATTACTTGCACGAGACTTGCAACTTGTTCATTCTTCTATCCCTTTCACCTATCCCTAGGAGGTCATTCTCCATTGTGTTCATTACTTGCACAAGAGTTGCACCTTCTTCTATTCTTAATACATTCTCTTCACTTTACAATATGGGTAGCACATATTGCATACCTCTTAATTAGTAGTCACCCTTAATTCCTTACTTTGTAGCAAAACATCCATGTTGTTGAGATGAGAAAAATCTACTCTAAACTCACTTGGCTTCGAAAATTCCAATCTCTTGATTGAATATATTTTGATAGTCAAGCTAGCTAATTTTTATAGGCAAGCTTGTTCTTTCCTCTTAATTCTTTTTAACCCTCACTATAGATTTCCAAGATGTAAGAGAGGTGAAAGATTAACAAAAGTTCAAGTGTACAGGTTACAAATTAAGAAAAGGGGAACATACACCCTTGTACGTCAATGAGAGGATGTGTTGATGTTGACCCATAAGATGTACCAAGGTAGATACTGATGTAGACCATAGAACATGTCATTATATATCTACCACTATATCTTAGCATCGTATAGGTGTTAACATTGTCCCACATCTAATATGTATCTAGTCTCATGGATGTATATAAGTAAATGCCCTACATGGGTGAAAAAGTGGTGCTAATGTGTTAGTGAGGCCACTTAGAAAAAGGAAAATAAGAAAAGGATGCCTATCTAGTAGCTACTAATCTTTGCTCTCTTTTTTGTGCAGGTGTAAAAATATGTGCAAAAATAAAATAAAATTGTGTGTACAATATGCATAAAGTGTACACCTAGACTCTAATATTATGCTAGATATGTGTAATATACAACACCCAAAAATGTGTAATGTGCACTCTCTGTACACTAAATAATGACATATGGCTCATGGAATCAAGAATGAAGGTGAATCATGGCACACCATAGTAGCATATCCAAGGGAGAGGAGTAAGTTTGGCAAGAAGAAAAAGTTTCTTTTTAATGTATGGAGATGAGAGGGATAAGAGGATTAGGGGGATGACAAGGGATGGAGATAAGGTATAAAAGTGAAGGGGGAGATATGCTAAGCATAAGGGGTGTGTGGTGGAGTAATACAAGTATGCTAGAGATATGTTTTCCCTCTCAGGCAATGTGCAAGCAATGATTGACTCTCACAAGGATTGTTTGTTGTATTGCTAATAGTGAGTTGCAACTGCTCTTTTTGTAGTCAATACTTTTTCTTGTCCCAGTGAGACTTTGCCCTTAAAAATGAGAGTTGTTTCTTGTTGTTGCAAAAACACTTCTAATTAGCTTTGCAAAAAAGAAAATGGATTGACTTAACTATAGGGATGATTCTATCGTTTGCCACATCTCCCTGTGTTAGCGACGATGAGCATTAGTTTCTATGGACTATGGTGCTGTCACTATAGCCTATAGGTTTCTAAAATCTTAGAATCCATTATGGGTTCTTGGGTTTTAGGTTCACTTCTTATAGACCCTCATTCTGGGTCCACATTTTCTAGGGGTTCACTTGTTCTGCCAGATCTCCTTAAACCGAGCTCCCCACCAGGCGATGCTCCCGTTGACACCCCTATTTCGAAGAATTTTTCATAGAGAAATCAAAGAGCAAGCTCTTGGCGTGGGCTCGCCTAGCACGACAGACTCTGCTCAGCTTATCCAATCAAGGTTGTAATCACAGGGTTGGTGCGGGCTTGGGATCTCTGTGTAAGCCAATGCTAAGGCAAACCTGGATTAAGAGGAGACGCAAGCCTGCTCAATGGCATTGGGTTGCACGGGAGAGCCGTTTGCTTGACCAGCGTAGAGCCAGGTCTCTGTTCAAGAAGGGCTTGGCCGACTTGTGGGATGCCTATCGGGTTGATTGGCTGTCGATTCAACAACTGCAAGGTAAGTACTACATGACGGACGGGATAGGATCCCCTAAGGTTGGCCCACGAGCACGATCTCGTTGTCCAATTGGAAGGCCAACCAATGGTGCCTGGGTAAAGTGACGTCAAAGCGCATGAAAGATAGGGGAAGTTGGTCCTAGTCCATGGAGGTAAAGATCACCTCATTCAACTTTGATATTTCAGCATAAAAAGAGAAGACTAAAATATTTGGGAATTGCTTAAAAGCGATTTAAGGGTCCCAAAATGAAGGCTGTCCGAACCCGGACTCGAACCGGAGACCTCTAGTGTGTGAGACTAGCGTGATAACCAACTACACCATCCGGACTGCGATGTGAAAAGCCCTGTAAATTAGCAATATAAAGCTTTAAAACTGGCAACATGCTTAAACACCCACGGTAGTCAGCATAGCAGAAACAGCGGCGATGAGTCTAACTATCATCTTGGGTTGCAGAAAATCAAGTGGTGTTGATTTTAATAGGAGAACTTTGCAACCTCCCATCCATTACTGTTAATGAACTGTCCCCTTGCAACATGCTGATTTAACCGTAAAACGCATCCATGTAGGAGATTATGCAAAATCGTATCTCAAGAGGCAGCTTCAAAATCGTACTATCCCACACAATACGTTTTGAACCCAAAATGCGAATCAAGAAAGCTAATTAGCAACAACATGGTAGAGCTTTGTATATTCATTCAGCGAAAGGTGATTCATCCAGTTTTTGTTCGCTGCCAGGGCCACGTGTACAGGAACTTAATCCCAAGGCTGCTCCTTGAGCTTCTGGTCATAAGCTTAGTGCTCCAGCAGCGAATCTTGAATTTACAAATCTAGTTGATGTTTATATCCTCACAAGAACTCAATGTCACGAGCAAAAGGACAATGACCATATTGGACACAGACCGAAGAGAGAATTGAGCGTGATTCGCTCCCATAATATTGCAAAAAAGGAAGCAAGAAAGGTGAGTCTGCAGTTCTGCAATGTTCGATTTCAGTTGAATGAACAATGAAGTTCTACAGTTGCTTGATAGGTTTGTAAATACAAGGTTCTGTGGTGGGTAATTCTCTGGCACGTAATTCAGGACCTTTCATCACATTTGCTATGTAAAGACTTGGTAAAATAGCTTGGATATATGGTTGCATGCAGATTGTGTTCCCAATTCCTTCTGGTGGATTCCATAATCTTGTCAAGATGTTGCATGATATGCCTATTGGTGGCCTTTCGATTGCGTTGAGGTGGTGAATAAGGAGTCCTATGACCATAATGCCGAAACCGTTCCGAAGTCTGCAATTGCAAAGACCCTTCTTGAAGGAGCACACATTGAAGGGAAGTTCTCTATATCCAGAGATTGGACAAATCCGTGGCCACATGCAAGTTTCAAAACTCTTTCAACCATTAGGTGAGGGGTCACATTGTCCTCCAACTTGGTTCAAATAAAAATAATAATGTTCACATCCACATTCCAACTAACTCATAAAACTGAACACCTAATTGAGAAGAATCATCACACGTGTCCTAGCACGTCGGATGTTTGACTCACCCTAGGCCGACTTACTGGTGAGCTGAACACCTAAATTAAGCAAAATCAGCAAACATATCCAAAGTATCTGGTCATTACTGAACTATGGAGCTAGTCCAAGCTCACCCTAAGGAATCAAGGTGTCACCTAGGGGAGAGCTTCCAAGCAGTAAGCTGTGGCATCTCACACCAACCAAGCACACTGGGTGTCCTTACCTGAAGCGATCCTGGAGGCTCACAAAGTCTTGTCCAAGCTCAATACCCACCAGCCTAATAGTGAGGCCTGCTGACTTAGAGAACCCCTGGCTACAACTAGCCAGGCACTACGACTCCAAGGCATCCTTGATCCCTTGACTCCATAGTAGTACTTAACCCTTAGGCTTCCCTTGCCTTAATTAGTACAACCAGCCTAGCCCAAACCTTCCGTTCATCACCTTCAGACTTGTGCGCAATACCTCCCAACAACTTTGAATGCTAATCACGAGACCATCGTTCCTCTCTTCCATACCTTGGCTGCACCAATAAAAGTTCATCCAGTCTTTGAACCTGTTTCTTGGACAATGAATCCCTCAAATTAACATCCAGAAAAGAAAGGACAGTATATGTACTGTAGTATAGCTTATCATTTCTTCTCCACCTACACCTTAGACGTACTGGGATTTATAAATTCTTTGCCATTCCACATCTCTCATGTCTGTAATTAAGTCTTCCTCTCTCCCTTTTACCCTCTAAGAATACCTCTACTATCTACAAACAGTTTTTCATTAGAGCTCACATGAGTTTTGGAAATTGAAACTCCAATAAATCAAAGCTGATTGTGATCATTTTCATTATCCAACTTGTCCATTGCAAATAATAATGTGATCATGCAAGTCAATTTTCAATGTCCCGTTATTTTCTCAAGCTCGCTGCTCCCCAGCCTCTCATTACGTTGATGCAGCCTTCTCCTTCACTCCATGACATTCTGTCTAGTCCTTTCACTTAGCTTCATGAAGCCTGTTAGCTCACCTTCTTACAGTCATTCGTTCATTATAATCTTCAACTGAGTCATGCGTACAGACGAAACCAAATGATTGATTGATTGAAATTGTAAACTGTGAACAGACTTTGCAGATTTTGGAATTACTTCCTAGCAAAAATAAAGAGGTTCAGTCATTCGATCACTAGGGTATGGAACCTCCAACTAGCCTTACAGTCCATAATTCCCTTTAAGGTTCCAAACTTCATATTTTTTCTTGCCTTAACGTCCCAAGTTCCAATGCCATTTCAGTCACAGAAGACACGATTCACAAATAACAGACAAGTTATACTTCCAAGTTGATTGACATGTCCCATCACGTATTTGATGTTGCATTTCTTACTAGTAAAATAACCATTACCCACTGGACCATTTTGATTCCTGCATTGCATACACGGCCCAACAACATGATAAATTGATCCAAGTAAGCCTACAGGTGGACCAATCTCTCAGTAGCCAATCTTGAAATGTAGAAAAGCCAACTTCACTAATTCCAATGCATTTTGATAAGTTTTGACTGGAGCTACGTCTGTAGAATACAGATTCAGCTGATGATAGACCATAATGACACCATCTTAGAAGCTTCATTCCAATTACTACGATGGATTTCAAAGAGTTTGATAGACAGTTTCAACTTCTGATAGACAATAACGATGCCATCTTGGAAGCACTGAAGTTAATCCTCTCCATCCAAACCATCCTACAGACCAGTTTTCAATGCTTTAGAATGCTCCTTTAAACCCCAAAGAAGAAGAAGAATGGGCATGAACAAGCAACCACAAGGTGGACATGAATCTGAAAAGACATGACATGTCTGCTAGTTGGCAACCAAATTTCTTCCAAACGCAGCTCAGCTAGCATATTTTTAAAGCTCACATTACCCTGTATGCTAGCAAAGTTCAACAATCCCACCAAAAAACACAAAATGGAAAACAAATAGAAGTCAGTCACTCGGCTAACTAATCAAACAATGTATGCAACGTAGCAATCCAAAAAAGTTGTTGCTGTAAGGATAGAATGTTTCATTCTAATACACAACCAAATCTATGTGCTAGGCTTACAATCAATTGAAAGCAGAATTCCACGTAATGTCATAATAAATACAGCATTACAAAATCAAAATTTTCTGCATTATAATAAACTTCGTTCAATAGTCTGGGCTACCATTTAAACTGACTGCCAGATAACAGCATGACAAAATTACAGTTTTTTGCATTACAAAAGGCTTAGTACCAAATATTTGGGCTACCATTTAAACCGAGTCATATAAAAAACCCTGCAGATTAACTATCGGTTGCTGATATAGGTATAAAACCGCCCTTATCATTACTTCCCTTTTCTTACATAGTGACCTGATTAAAATTTCAACAGAAGCCAGACATAACTAGACTATCTGTACATCCTGTGTAATCTTGCCTTAGTTCATGTCCTGCCCATCCGAGTCCCCCGTGCTGAAATCCTTGTCGGTCAAAAATGAGGATCATGAGTGAAGTTGCCAATTTCGTCTGAATAAGATTGACAAACCTTAGGAGGACCTCAGGAGCTTAAGCGTCTGGCAAACTACACATGACTTCGATTGACATCGCCTCAAGCCAAAGGAGGAAAAGCTATCCATTCCCAGCGGAACCTCTCACACACAATCGGGTGGTGCCACGTTACTATGAGTCTTCCCAGCGTTTCGATTATTGCCTTCTGGCCTTCTGCCCGCTCCTTGACAATTATCAATGGTAGTTTCGCAGGACACACCCGATGCTACAGCTACGGACTGATGGTCGTGGGGGGTAGGAGGGCCCCTTTCGTCCCCCACTGAAGAATGAAAACAGGGGACGTCAGCATCGCAGGGCACTGTAACAGAATTAAGAAAGTACCCTCCTGGAAGAGGCTGTAAAACGCTATCACCAAGCTTCTGAACAGGTGCGACTGGTAGTTTCTGTGAAGGAGTTAATCCTAGCTCTCCATCAATTCTTCCTCGAAACTCAGAAAGAAGGCTCCTGAGGCGTACAACCTCAACTTCCAGTGCGGCTTGGCCCTGCAGTCTTTTGACCAATTGCTGATTCAAAGTACGAAGTTGTACCACTTGCTCTTCTAAATAAGCTGTGTGCGCCTTCTTCTTCTCTCTATACTTTCTCACTGCCTCTCTGTTCCCCCCAGGGCGCTTCTTGCCGGACAAAATGGACGGATCGGACTGACTTGACTTATCTGTCTCCTGCTCTGGAGGTGCGAAGAGCTGTGTATGCGTGTGAACACAAGTATGAGTATGCGTATTGTCAGGACCAGGAGGGTTGCAGGTGTGAGTATGTGTGCACGCGTGCGTATTTTTCAAGAGCTCGTCCAGAAAGTTTTCCATTGAGCCTGCGACAGGTAGGTCATTGCAAGCGGCAAAGACGTCGTGATCCGAAAAATCAATCTCCCCGTCGTCCATTATCTCAAGCTCGCATCACAGCTCGGTATTCAAAATTGTCTGCCTCGTCTTTGTTCTTCCGGAAGCAGAAGGCACTCAAAAGTCTTCAGGGAAGCATCGCCTACTGAAATCCAGGATTGCAATTTGAGCTTCCTTCGAGGGATGTTAACAATAGAGAAAAGCAAGTCTAGAACGAATCCGTTCACGAAATCTTTAGTCCGTAAATCTCAAGTTTCTCCTTTCTCCCCAATTCTACCGTCTGTGGCCGACATAGCTAGGCACAGAGACGAGAATTGGGGGACAAACTAAAGATTTACGGACAGAGATGCGAGCACAATGCCATAGTGTGAGACGGAAAATTTTTCAGCAAGACAATTCGATACGTACTTCAAAGCGAAGGCGATCGTCAGCGCGTTGCAATGGTTCGCGCCAAAGCTGCAACTTCGTTGGAGAATCAAATCCGATGTCATTCTGCATCTGCCTGTGAATCAATTCTTCGAATGAAAATGCATAAAGGAGGTGCAATTCCACAAGAAGAGAGATGCATCAAAAGATGCTGGATTGATCGGCATAAAAAGGCAGAGAGAAGAAGATGATGATGCTGAGAGTTTAGAATGTGGACGAGACATTTCTATTATATATATATTGTGTGTATTATGTAAAGCTAGCTCTCTCGATGATGATGACTTTAGAAAGTAGGGGGTGATACTATGCTTTCCTCTTTCCTTTGCCCTCGGGAGTTGCTTGAAAAGTTGGAGAGATTCCAATGCTCTAATCTCATCTCTTGGGATTCACTGCTCATCCGAACATCGTCGGATCAAAGAATAAAAGAAAGTTCATTGAAAGTCCGTAGGGTCTATCAGACTAAAAGACAACCTAATACAATGAGTTCCCAGGTGGAGCCACTAAGCCGCTTATATGGAAAGCCTAAAGGTACTCAAAAGCTGAAGAGTCAGTCTCTCTCTCTCTCTCTCTCTCCCTCTCTCTCTCTCTACATGTGTGTGTGTATCTCTTTTTTACCCCAAAAAAGTATGTCTATTTATTAGCACTCCCCTATTAGGGGCCTCTTGCTACTATAAACTTTCTATTTTTGACGCCCTTTGAAAGTGGAACCACTGAAGTTATACTTAGGCATATGTGCCTCTTGTTTATTTATATATACAATCTCTCTCTCTCTCTCTCTCTCTCTCTCTCTCTCTCTCTCACACACACACACACACACACACTTACATAGATACATAGATAAATAGATATAGATGGACAAGTACATACACGCATATATACACTGCACCCATAATTGGCTCAACATTTAAGAATAGGCTCTTGAAGCTCATGCATGTGTGCCTCTTTCTTAACCATGTAGGAATATCCATACTACATGTGTTAACCATGACGCATATATCCTCTATGCAAAAAAGTTTTCACCAACATGCAAGGCTTTAAAATTAAATTGAACTTTAACCATGACGAATATATCCTCTACTCAAAAAGTTTTCACCAACATGCAAGGCTTTAGAATTAAATTGAATTGATGATCATTAAAAACCCTCCTTCTCCAAATAAAGTGGTGGGTGAAGCTTTTAGAAGAGCAAAGTGCATTGAGATGACGTTCTTGTGGTAAACACCCCCTTCTACCAAAGAAGTAGGGCTGCAACCTTGAAAAAATTAGGTGTCAACTATTAAGCATCACGCTCCTAAAAGGCTTCTTTGATGATCGAGCATTCTCAATTGGATGATCGAGCATTCTCAATTGAACTCTTTTAACTATAGCATTATTCTTTCCCAAAATAGGGTAGAAGAAATTGCAAGTTGTAATTTTGGAGAGGCTAGAAGATGTCCTATATGTTGCTCATAGAATGGGATTTAGGAAGATATGTTTCCAACTCCCATTTTTAAGTTCCAAATGGCTATGCCATCTACATTATGGTGATTGTTTAGACTATAGCAAGTTTATTTTTTCACTTGGTATGTTTTGAGAACTAGGCATCCTTCAAGGGTAGGCATTCAAGGAGGCATCGTCCAAGCACGTTGCCCAAGGAGGCACTGTGTGTCATGACCTTGTGTTCTTTTTTTATGAATGACATAGCAACCAAACTTGACTGTGCCATGATGGCTTATCACGATCAAACGTCCTTCTTTGTCATGCATTTGATAGAATCAGATAGTGTTCAGGATTCTTTATAGGTGTGCCACAAATCATGCAGTTTTACGTTGTGACTGAGTCAAGCATGTATCACTATGAATTTTTTTATTGAGATCATAATGCAAGCACACTACATAAATTTATGAGTGTGATATGAATTATAAACTGTAATGCCCTTTGTCTTTGCTTATGTCATTATGTTTCTCTTAGACACCAATTGCAATATTTTATGCATTGTATAGTTGTTCACTTTGTATTTTGTCCCTTCTTGTTGGGTGCTTCAAGCAGATAGATGCTTTGTTATAAATTAATAAGTTAAGTCCACTAATTCAAACACACAATCCTCAACGTGACAACTCAAAGCCAACAAAGTTGATACTTTGCAATATTCACAATTTTTATTTGCAATTGCAATAAGAAGGAAGGAGGAGCTCCAACTCTAGGTCTTTCAACAAGAATCACCACATATTGCATGCTTTCTGAAGCAAGCGTCTTTCATGTGATGTCTTTGTTCTACAATGTGTCTGTGCTCTAGCTGGCTATCTTACAAAAATATACCTTGATTTGTTTATCTAACATTTGACAACATCTTTTTATTGACCTTGTGCATCGTTTCACACTACGCACCTTGATTCTCTCAATGCAAGGTTGTTATTGGCTGCTGCCAAAACTAATGTGGTTGGTCAAATATTTCTTCACAATATACTGTGAATTTTAACTACAGCACCTGTCCTTATGGCTATGATAAGTGAAGCTAGTTCTTGCCATTTATTGGCAAATTTTTCTCTATTTCTTGAGCTAGAGAAAGTCAAGTGTGTTTGGTGCTTTATTAGTCATATGATTGGCATGGTCATGCATGTTTATTTGTTGATTTTTTTTTCTTTTACATCTTGGGACTTAATGGCCAAAGCAATCTCTGGTATTAAGAAGTTCAATGGTGAGGGCTTCCATTCATGGCAAACAAAAGTCAAATATTTACTAATGTTCAAGGGTTTATGGCGTTATGTCAACGGGACCGATTCAATGAAGGCAGAGGTCGAGGAGCCTTCTACAATCAAGAAGTTTAATAAGTGGAGAGAAAAATTAAGCCACATTGTAACTATTTAATCTTGGTACCTCATTCTTTATTGGTATCTTTGAAACATAAGTTTGCTACATTGCAATGGAGTAGATATTGTCTTGGACTTAATATAAGGCAAGTGGTAAGGCCTTCTTTTTGTCATACATCCTTATACCATAGCCATCATTTAGAGGAGTGTCCTCATTGCCCATGGAGGAGGTTATTATGTCTCATTTCCAAAGGAAGAGGTATTGCTATCCTCATGAGTTGGAGGAGGTACAATATGAAGAGAAGCAACAAGCATATTCATGGAGCCCAATTAGATCCATGTGTAAATCAGTTGAGCAAGGGTGGCAGCCTTGTCTTGGTTTTTGGTTGAGAATGGCTAAGGTGAAATCATACTGAGGAAGTGTCATGCCTATCTACAATACTTCTCTATCGTTTCTTGTTCATGGAGGGTATTGAGAAATTGTCTCAAGGTTATTAGGGGTTCAGATATTGTATAGGGATTGGGAAGGATTGTACAGACTTGGTTGCCTATATAATAGGTGGTACCTTAAATGGTGTATAGCACCCAAGAAGCCTTATAAGTATAAGGCTGATGGTCAATACAACTTTATGTGTTGTCCCTTATCTCTTGAATGTGGGGATGGGCAAGAAGCGAGGTTTTCGAGCAAGTTTTGAATTGATTTTTTTTTTGGCAACCACCACATTTTGTTCCACCTATTCCACTTGTGACATCTCTCTCTCTCTCTCTCTCTCTCTCTCTCTCTCTCTCTCTCTCTCTCTCTCTCTCTCTCTCTCTCTCTCTCTCACACACACACACACACACACACACACACACCTTAGTTGGATGCAACAGACATGAATTCATGATTGTTAAACTCGAGCACATGTTTCTCTTCCTCTCTATCTGCATGTGTCTATCTGCATGATGTGATCTCTCTCTCTCTCTCTCTCTCTCTCTCTCTCTCTCTCTCTCTCTTCACCTTAGTTGGATGCAACAAACATGAATTCATGATTGCAAAACCCGAGCACATGTCTTTCTTCCTGTCTATCTGCACGATGTAATCTCTCTCTCTCTCTCTCTCTCTCTCTCTCTCTCTCTCTCTCCCCCCCCCTATCGTATCGAGCTCCAAATAGCCACATCAAACTGCCTCCCCACCTCATGTAGGAACTCGGCCACACCAGGTCTTAATAGGGCCCAGTGGCTCCCTAGCTCTAATGCCTTAGCCGGCAAGGCACCCTGAGTCTTTAGCCTCCTATGCAGCAACACCCCATTCAAATAATAAATCACCAGCTTCCTTAAAGCTGGGGACAATTGTTTCATAGCCACAAGCTCGATAATTACAAAAGTGCAATATTGCCTAAAGGAAAAACCAAATTGTACGTAGTTGAATTTCAACAAACATTCATGTAGATGTCAAACTCAAATCCATACTCGGCCTCTTAGATATCGTGCTTCCCCTCCCTTTGTGGCAACGTACAAGACTCTCTCTTGCACTGTGGGTTCTACCAAATCTCCACACTCTGCATTGCAATTGAGGCTCCATGTTCTGAGAAGGCCTGCAACAACCACGTCCAAAACAATCATCCGCATTAACTCCCACTCCTTTCCTGCTCCTCCCCATCATCTTTCTTACAACAATCAAGTGCGGCATTATCATACAACTTCCAATCCTAGCTTGTGTTTCGAACTTTGCCAAAGCTAAAACACAATTGCTAAGGAATATATTTCATGATATCATTCGCATCGTGCACCCATTCCGCGTTACTGATCCCATCTTCCACGAAGTCATCCAAGGGGGTGGCCTGATGCTCCTAACCTTGGCGCATGTACACCATTGCATGCATCATGTGGACCTGCATATAACACATACACAAACAAATCAAAATATGTGTAACATATGCAGCATGTGATCATGTCTTGAAAAACCCTTTCATGATTACATCACGTACCTCTCTCTTTCCCTGCACACATATTGTGGTTTCTGAGTGCACCATCTGCAAACAAAAAAACCTCCACTGTTGGCGTCCTGTTGCTTCATGCACACCCCCATCCTCCTTGATCTTTATGAGAAGGGCCTCCAATCCTTTCATTGTCCCTATGAATATAAGGACAACATTGTCCACAAAAGCACTTGATCTGCAAGATCAAATGCATTCAAGCATTCTCTTCAAAACCATTCCAACACTTCCTAATCCAAATATTGGCGATGCATCAGGGAGGTGAACCACCATGATTTTGAATGAGCTATCTGTGCTTTGACCATCTATCTCGGAACACTTCTCGTGGTTCACCTCCTCTAGAGACTCCAATAATCAGCTGAAGTTCTCGTATTCCACTAATTCCATAGCGAACTTCTTGCCTGGAATGGATTGCATATAACAACCCACCATTTCGGTGGAATGTGCTTGGTGGATGTCTCCATGCGCGTAGACATCTCACATGCGACATCAAGATGCCTCTCTCGGACCTCCTTGCCCCTAGTTGTGTTCAAGAAACTCACAGTTACAAGTGCCTCAACAATGGATTATTGATTTGCATGGATCTTGTTGCTTCTAGACCCTACTTACAAGTGAATTGTTCGCACTCTCTTGGCAGGTCCCCTCGTTCTCTTTGCATCCACCTGATGCTTGGTTGTGGCCATGTCAACATTGGCTGTGGCAACTAATGAAAATTTTATTTTAGAATGCTGTTTAGGACAATACTTAAAAAATAAAGGAGCATGCTACTTGCATGTTTGGGTTGGATGTGTGGATGCAGTTGTACGCCCACCTGCACTACTTGACCACTTTGTGTCAGAAATTCGTTAAGCGTCTTCCTTATTGCATCTAGGAATTTTGCCACATGAAGCTCCTCCTCACCTTGATCTCCCCCTGTAGCTCCTGTTCGGGTGCTTCCAAATTGTGCGGCCAATGGCTCTGTTTCTGCAGAAGCTGATACATTGCCAATTATTTGAGGCCCTCTAAAAAATAAAAAACAACATCTGTGCAACTCTTAATCCAACTTGATTTTTGTCACAATCTTATGTCGTACCTTTAGGTGTGGGACTGTCCAAGTCTACCAAGTTTATCTGGCCTCCTGATCTTTTTTTCTGTCCCCTTGTTCTTTGAGCCACTTTCTTGCCCGCTCTAGTAGATGCACGTGCCCCCACCTTGCTTGCTTCACTTTCCTGTAGCGTAGAGTCCTTTGTAAGTACATAAAATAACCTAGAAGATAAATATGTAAGTCCTTTATAACTACATAAAATAACCTTTGTAGCATAGAGTCCTTTGTAAGTACATAAAATAATCTGGAAGATAAATCTGTTGGGGGACACTTGAGTTTGTACATACCGTCATTTTGCAGACTTCTATGGTTCTTTGGGCCCCCGTAGTTTGTTGTATGTCATGTACATTTCTTTCTCCTCCTATGGGTGCTCCCCTTCAGGGTAGTCCAAGAATAGCGGGCACTTCTTGTACACTTCCTTTGGCCACTTTTTATCCAATTGGAACTCCTCATACATTGATGCATCCGGATCATTTATCGTGGCCCAATCCTCGCACTCACCTGGAAAATGGCTCAAAGACCAGTTCACCACTTCTGCATACATGCAAAAGCAACATATTAAATGATCCTTTAGCGAGGGTGAGGCAGCTAAAGACACAGTGCGTTCATTAGGAATCATCGAACTCACCTTGCTCATCTTGATAACAACTCTCCTTCATCTTTCGAGGGCACCTCCACTAAACAGCATTGGACGCATATATGTCAGCGCTTGTCATTAGGAAAGGCTGCCACTCAAAAGAAAAAATGAATTCATGAGTTGAAAACAAATGAAACGTGGCTACTAATGTTGAATCACCCAAATCAATGGACTACAATACTTACACGTCCTTATCTCGGTCATCCACCCTGTGTGGCGATGGTATCCATCCCAAATGTAAAACAAGGAATTGGACAAGAATGCCCACACTGTGTTCCTAATTTCTTCCTCTAATTCTTTGTGCTTCCGGAGCCAGTGCGCATTCCACTCCCTTTTCACATCCTCATCCACGTCTCTCTTTTGCATCTTTGGTGTGGCGATGGTGGACACGATGAAGACACCCAAACCTGGCAAGTACCCACTTGAAAAGAATGTTTCCAGCATCTCTTGGGTGCGAGATGTGATCTGGTGGATAGTTGACATTGGGAGCAATCAACACAAGGGGATTGGGGGCAGAGGGATATTTTTTTCCACCTAAAAAGGGAATTTTTTTATTTAGCCCAAACATTCATTCTCACTCTGTGCCTTGAGATTATAGACCTTCAAAAGACCGAACTAGTCATAGTGAATAATTATAGCTAGTCCTCGATGCACTTCCGCAAGATTGTAATGTCGCAGGAGGCGCTCAATGCCATCTCCCCAAGCACACCCTCCTCATCATTGTGCTCTTGGCCGATTGCTTTGTGCACATTGACCTCTACCTTTGCCACATCACCCTCAAGAAGAGGGTGTGCTCACACTTTTGCTATGCTTGCCGAAGGAACTCTCCTCATTTTCCTCATCATCTTCTTCGATTGAACTCTCTTGCATCACAAGTTTCCTCTTTCCTTTGGAATCCCACCTAGAAGCACCGGCGCTAGCCCCAGCAGATGTCGCCAAGGCTTCGCAAAGTTCCAAGGACATGCCTCCCATCGATAATGCGTCGATAAGATCCTGCATGTTTGAGGGATCGAGCCAAATTGTCCTTCTTCATCTACCTCCCCGTTGCATTGAAGTAGCACCCCCGGGACTACACAGTCTTTTTCTTGCAGAAGTTGCTTGCACCCCCCGTCAGAGGCATGACCTCATCATCGAGGTGGGCTATATCATTAAGTCTCTATTCACAAAAATTGGTAAAATGTGTTCAAGAAAATCCAACAAAGCCCACTCTAAGCTGATGAAAAGGAAGAAGGACATGATAGAAGAGCTCACCACTTGTTCAACGGGCCACACCAGAGGTCCACTTTAGCCCCATCCTCATTGATTCCTTTGAATGGGGACTTCTCATACATGCTTGAAATGATGACACCAACATTGCCGAATCGAATGCCTTCTGACTCATGTGTTTGATGGCGGATGTGCGCCTGAGCCATGGGATTGTGTTTGTCATCATACAAGATGACAATGTCATCTCGCTTGAATAGGGGTGATGCCATTCTTGCTAGGATGCAGATTGAGGATACGGTACAAAGTTTGGGTTTGCAAGACTTCCATTCATGGCACAAAAACCTTTAAAGACAAAAAAGGAAAAGATAGGGGGAGAAAGATAGAGGCCTTTTTGAGGCATAGACCCAAAAGCTTGATTTTTTTTTTGGTTTTCTTGTTTTTTCTTTCAAAAAAAAAAGGTTTTCCATTTTTTTCTTAAAAATCCCCCCTAAAAAGGGCGAAGTTGGTGCCCAGAGGAGGGCACCAACTTTGCCCTTTTTTTGAGGAACTTTTTGCAAAAAAAAAAACCACTTTTTTTTAATTAAAAAAAACAAAAAAGGGCAAAGTTGGGGCCCATAGGAATTCTATATAAATTTTGCTAGTTTTCATGTTTTTCTAAGGACTTGTTTACCTTTCAGACGAATCACCTACACTTTCTACTTGTTGTATAATTACGATTGCTATGCGAAGAGCCAAGATACTCATTTTTTGGGGGTTTTTAAAAGTTTTTTTTGTTTTTGGGGGTGGAGGTGGGGGGTATAGTTGTTTCTTTTAATATTTGACAACAAACAAATTACAAAAAATGGCATCTTCACCCTTACACCTATCCTTGCATTTAATACTCATTAAATGCTATTTGTCAGACATCAACTATATAAAGGCCACCTAAACCCCCTACCCCCCCCCCAATCTCTCTCAAGCTCTCGTTCTCTCACAACTCCTCCTCCATCCCCTCACTCTTTGTCTCTCTCTGCCCCCTATCTCACACCTCTCTCTCTCTCTCTCTCTCTCTCTCTCTCTCTCTGAGAGAGAGAGAGAGGGGGGGAGGCTATGCATAAAATGCCCTCACATGCACATGCACACACACGCACACACTCCTCTCTCTCTCTCTCTCTCTCTCTCTCTCTCTCTCTCTCTCTCTCTCTCTCTCTCTCTCTCTCTCCCTCCCTCCCTCCCTCTCTCTCTCTCTCTCTCTCTCTCTCTCTCTCTCTCTCTCTCTCTCTCTCTCTCTCTCTTCTCAAATCCCTCTTGAAATGGCCGACCAACCTCGTGTAGGGTTTAGCAACCTCAACGAAGTGCGGATCTCTTTGAACTCCCTCTCATCGGAGCCAATGATACTGTATGCAAATGGAGGAACTATTGTGCTAACTGAAGATGACCCCATGATAGGCAAGGGCGTTCATGTAATGGTGTTAACCCTGTGGCAACAAGGGCCAGAAGTACAGTCTAGGACAACTATGAGAGCATTGTATGTGTAGAGTAGCATCAAAGCTCCGCTTATAATATCTCTCTCTCTCTCTCTCTCTCTCCCCCCCCCTTCCCCTCGCCGACCGCTCCTCTTTATACTAAGGGGCTAATGCCCTCTTATCTAATAAGGGCTAAGACCCTTGCTTAGCCTTAGGAGGTAGACCGCCGATAGGGCGACCAGCCCACAATGCCTACGCGCCAAGTGATTGCGGTGCCTGTTCGCCAAGTGCGGTAGCGCTCGCCAGGCCTGTTACCTAGCCACCTGCCCGACCACCAACCACGACCACCAACCACCATAGCCACCATGCCTTAAAAGGCCTCCACCTCCTTACCCCTTCCGTTAGTGGACCTCCCGCCACCCTCTGGCAATTCAGAAAAAGCCCCCCCCCCCAAACCCTCAGCTGGCGCCACCCGCAAGCCCCCCCAAAAAAAAAGAGAAAAAGAAAAAAAGAAAAAAAAGAGGATTAAACTAACCCTAAATTACTAACTGTAGTTAGCTTAGTTGAAGCTAATTGACCATCAGTTAGGTTAGTTGTCCATAGGTTAGGTTAATTGATCATAAGGTTAGATTAAGTTAACTATGGATGAGTTAGTAACTAACTTTAGTTAATTGGGTTAACTACAGTCACACTAACTGATATAGATAGAAAACTAGGTTAGGCTAAGGATCAGTTATAATAACTGAGTCTCAATTAACTAGCAGTTAGCTGACAACCCTAGTTAGGTCAAAGGTCTAGGACCATTCACACTTGGACCTAAGGACAAAAAGGCCCCTAAAATCCCCTAACTTTGAGGGTCCATATCTTGCCCGTTTGGGACCGGAATTGGACCCAAATTGAACCACAACTTCACACACGGAACCATTGAGCTATGGGAACTTTTTCCAGTCAATCCCACACCATTTAGGCATCCATAACACTCATCACTTTCCACCCCCTTGTGGGCCTATTTTTTGCACTATTTCGCTCATAAGATTCCTCTGCGACCTCCGATTGACAAACCATCTGCACCTGCACATTTTTCCACTCACGTGGAACAATCCTAGCATGTTTTTAACATGATGGTCCCTGTGACACTAATGCATCTCTAACCCCCCTAACAATTTTCAAGTCTTTTTACCATCGTTTTCAAACTCGGTAGTTGCCATTATGTAGGCACTAATTTTGACTCGTCGATTGCATAATTTTTGCCATTATCGTGCTATGAAGGTCAAAATCAATTGTGGATTTCAAAGTCAAAGGCACTCACTTAAAGGATACACTTAAGCATTGTGCATGCACCTTAGATCTGGATGAAGACTAGCCCCTGCATACTTTCACGAGCTTTCTTTGGCCCTCGATGCTCTTCAAGAATTCAACCTCTCACCATTAACAAGTAGCATGGAGGAAATAACAATTGAAGAAGCAATAAGTAGCGATGATCAAAATCCTTCAAAACACCTTAAAGAACAATGCAACCACAACAACAACAACAATGGTAGATGACACTTTGGTAAATTGGAAATGCCAAAGTACAATGGATGAGGGGACCCTACCAGGTTCCTTCAACTCTTTGACGTAGCAGGTTGTGTGGGAGGCAACCAGTCAAATGAAACCAAAGCTGCTTGGTTCCCGATGGCCCTAACTGATGAGGCTTTGGAATGGTACCTCGACCTTCTCGTAGAGGAGAGAGCCACATGGGCACTGCTATTTAACCAATTCAGAAGAAGATTCAAATAGAAAGGCTACAAGATGACCCCGCATTACAACTCGGCAATATAGATATGTACAAGAAAGAAAAGGTCTGAACATACCTGGGAATAATGAAAAGTTTAATAGCAAAGCGTGATCCCCATCCAGATGACAAGTACCTCATCGCATGGCTCATCTCTGGTTTAAAAAAATACAATCGCAAGGACATGAAAAAAGTCAGCAGCTATGCACATTTCAATGACACTCATGAAGCTTTAATTGACATTGAGGATGGCATAACCGAATCTGACAGCAACAATGATGGCAATAAATCAAGTCATCGCGACAAGAAATCTTCAAAGAAGGGGAGCACTTCCCACAAATATCACACCACCAAGGACAAAGTGGAAGCCATGGTCCTAAGAGTAAAAGATGAAATGATGCAGGCCATCGAGTAAAAGTTGTGTGTCTCTCAACCACCACAGTACCCACGGAGAGAAAATGTTTGGTGCCCACACTGTCTGGCCAACCATATAGCCAATGAATGCCCAATCTTAAGGAATAGACTAAACCCACCAGAAGTGGCTCAGCCCCCACGGTTATGGTGTCCCATTTGCAACACTATAGGGCATGATGTAAATACTTGTTTCTACAATATGAGGGTAGCACAACCCCAGCCCCAACAATACCAATAGCCGCCAATCCCAGTGTATAGAAAATCGGCACAGGCACCTACTGCACAAGTGCCACATCTCAACCCACTCTCGGTGAGAACACAAGTGCCTCAACTAATGAGGAAATCCTCCACAATACCCATGGGCTCCCAATCTTGCTCCAATAGTTCCGATGCAACAACTCCAACCTGAAGAGCTAGAACCTCATTATGAGTATGAAACAAAATACCCTATGTATGTACTACATGGATGGTGCCGAAGGACTCATCCCGGTATATGCTAATCAAGTAAGACCTACCACATATCAAACACCCATAAAGTGTTTTGGTTGTGGAGAAAAGCAGTGCATAGCAGAATGCAAGGGTAACCCCATTTGATTCCAACCTGTGTGGAGGGAATGTGGAGTTGGGCATGCTTGAATGGATTGCCCACTAAGAACAAAGCCTCAACCAACCACAGAAGTAAAACCTAATGTACCCATGGGGATGATGAGTGTGGAAAATCTCAGTGTGGCAACACAAAGTGTGGCATCATAGCTAGTCTTGATCATAACAAGACAACAGAAAGAAGCAGCACAACAAAAAACTCCTTTCCACTCAAAAATCAAAGAGTCCTCTGGCAAAACAAGCGATGCCAATCCCACAACACAGTGAGACCATGCCTAGCACATCCATGGAAATTTCCACTCAAAAAACCAAGGAAGCATACCCCAATGCTGAAAGTGAGAAGGCGTGCTACCAAGCCTTGAAGCAATGGGTTCAACAAGAGTAAGAAAAATTTGAGGCAGATAGGATGGCAGCAGCAGAGATCAGAGCACCATCATCACCCAGCATTGACACGGTGATTGATCCCAACAACTTCCAACAGGTAATAGAGCAACATGCAAAACATCCCCAATTAGATGGCATCGCACTAGGAAGCTTGATAAGCTGCCCCGTCGCAATGCCAATTGGGACCTTACTAAGAAATTGCCCTACAATGTGGGAGAGTTTCAAGGGATGGATCAAATCTTGACAATACTTCCCCCCACCTGAAGAAGAGGAAAAGGTAATTTCAATAAATTTTGGTGCTCGGGATGACATAAAAAATGTAACCATCTCATTGGAGCATAAATCCTATGGTCAATACCCGACAATAATGGATGGCAGAGCCAGAATAAACATTCTAGCAAGAGAGCTATATGAAGAATGGGGCCTACCTCCAATGCAGAAGGCCACATTTAACATCTGCCTAGCTGACCACATGAAAATGAATCCATTGGGTATCGTTGACAATTGTCAACAGAAATTGTTGGAGTAAGATTCACACTCCAGTTTACTATCTTGGATCTTCCCAAGGGCACCACAGCATACCAGATATTGTTGGGAAGACCATGGCTTCAGGAAGCATCAGTACTCCATGATTGGGGCATCGATAGGGTCACTATCCAAAATAGATTTACCGTTGTCAAGATAAATCTGGGAACACAGGGGAAATCAAACCCACTATTCCTAGAAATGTTGAAGACACTTCTTACACTATAGCCACCAGTCATGCATCACCTATACCTACCAATGCAATAAAGCCCATAGAGGGGGATACACAAAGTGACATCAATAATTGGATACAGACGGCTATAATAGATAATTTGATACAGATGTTGGCTACAATAGATAATTGTAAAACAACATATATAATGTTGCCAGATGTGGATGCCCAAATGATACAACTAGAAGCACAATCTAGGACGATGAATCAGAAGTAGTGGAAATTACAGTCTTCATGACAAGTGTCAAATGGGAGAGTGACCCTGAAGAGTCCATAATAGAAGGTTGTGGTGCCGACATAGAGTGGGATATGGAAATGGAAGCTGATAATGCAACCTTGGAAGGCCAAGTATTTGACAATGACTTGGCAATCCTACAGGCACTCATGGCCATTGAATACCCCAAGATCAACCCTCTAGCACAATCCAATAGCAATCAGTCCAGGAAAAAAGAAGGGTGTCCAATGCCAAAAGGCCAAGATAGAGCACTTCAACAAATTTAAAAGAATGCAGACCAGAGTGGTAGAATTGTACTTAACTAAGCCCACAAAAGCACCTGAGTCCCCAAATTTTAAATGGGATCCTAAAGGGATTGAAGCTGTTTGTATGGCCGAAGAACCACTCCTTGGGAGTGCGACTCCTATTGAAAATCCATCACTAGTCTCACAGAGAAAAAAGCTTAGAAAATTCAAACCCAATGTGAGAATGAAGAGTGAAATGGTGAGTAGTAACAAAAAAGAACAACAAGGGAACACAGGTGAATTGGACCAAATATCTTCTAGTGGAGTTAGCAGCCAAGCAAGCACCTTAAAGTGCCATGAAGGCCTAAGGGAAGTTCCTGATTACTTCAAAAACTACATTAGAGGAGAAGCAACAATAGCAATGCCTAGGCCAGTCATGGAATCAGAGCTCAAAGAAACAGAGAATATTGAGGATACCCCAGTTTATGAAGGACCAACCAAGACAAGGAAATTGAATCTTGCCTTGGATGATGAAGAAGAAAAGCATGTGTACATCGGTGAACAACTCACTCTAGAAGAAGAAAAAGAATTGAAAGCATTGCTAATGGAATATAGAGATTGCATGGCTTGGTCCTACAAAGAAATGAAAGGGATTTCCCCAGAAGTTGCAGTACATACCATACCAATAAGGGAAGGATCCAAACCAAAGGTATGTGGACCTTATAGGACAAATCCCAAGTATGGCACCCATGTCTATGAAGAACTAGAAAAATTACTGGATGGTGGTTTCATTTATGAGATCGAGCATACTGATTGGGTGTCACCAATTGTGATTGTTCCTAAGAAAAACAAGAAGCTCAAAACATGTGTGAATCTCAAGAACGTTAATGCAGCAACAATCAGAGATCATTATCCCCTACCATTGACTGAAATAGTTTTAGAAAGCATAGCGGGATTTGAAGTGTATAGCTTCTTGGATGGGTTCAGTGGGTATAACCAAGTACAAATTTCACCTCAAGATCAGGCAAAGACAACGTTTGTCACAGAATGGGGCATTTTTGGATACAGAGTCATGCCATTAGACTTATGCAATGCCCCATCTACTTTTCAAAGGGTAATGTACAATGGCTTCAAGGAATTTCTCAACAAGTTCCTACAAGTCTTCCTCGACGACATGTGTGTACACTTAGGAAAAAAGGATCACTGGAAATGTCTTGAAGAAGTCCTTTAAAAATGCAGGGAGTATGGAATCTCTTTGAATCCTCTAAAATGCCAATTCTTGGTCACACAAAGAGCAGTCTTGGGACACATAGTCTCTCGACATGGGATTGCAACTGACATGGACAAAATAAAGATCATCATGGAACTTCCCCCCCCAACACTATATTAGTAATTTTGGGAAAATCCCAATTCCCTTTTTTTTTTAAATCCCAAAAATCAAAGGCATTTTGGTTGTTTTGGAAGGAAATTAATAAAAATTATCATATATTCAAAGATGTATTTGAGTTTTAATTTGGCTAAATATTATATCATTCCATTGAAATATTGACAACACTATGATCATTATATTCAAATATAAAAGGTGCTTTGTTTGATGTGGAGGAAATTAACAGAAACAATCATGTATTTGAATATGATTTTGAGTTTTTATTTGGCTAAATATTATATCATTCCATTGAAATATTCCAAACATGCTCATATAATTGCCATGCATTGTGAATCCAAACAAGGTGAATTTTCTCAAGAAAAAGATGGCATTAAGAACCAACATATTAAATTAAATTGGGAGTACACCAACATCATAACAATGGTTTTACATCTTCAAAATCATACTCACAAAACAACTCCTCTCTTGCATGGATATCTCTAAGAGAGTAGACAACAATAAAGCCTAACATATCAGTAGGTAAAACATCCCGTTTGTCTTTGATCCAAGTTGTTACTCTAGGGTCATATACATACATAATATTTGTTCTATCCTTACAATGAATAGAGCTATTGATGTATCCAACTACATTACCATACAACACATCTCCTGCGATGTATTGCGTATCCTCCTTTGGTGTAACATTTGGATCTTTGAGGAGGCCATAGGTCCTAAACCTTGGAAGGTAAGAGCAAAGAGTAATCCAACTATAGTAATCATACTTTGGGCCATTGAATATCAAAAGGTCTTTCTTTGCTTTTACATCCATATGTACAAACAAGCCATAACCTGCTCTTGCAATCGATGATGTCTTGACTTCAAATTCAACACCATTGAGCTTGAATATAGAAGCAATTGGTATCGGTAGATCTTAATACCACAAGCCATTTAACTTAGAATCAAAGTGAAGAATTACTTTATTCTTCAATTCTTCTGGCATGTCTTCAAACCCTATGTGTAAAAGAAAAAGAATGATGAGTTATTGAATAGTTACACATAAATATTGAGAAGTAAAGCAAATTACAAAAATGATGCATCACAAATAAGCAAATAATATCAGTAATTACCATTCTCAAAGATTTATTGCATGTTTAATGCAAGTGAAGCTTGTAGTCTTGTTATGTACACTTTGGTAGAAGTTCCAGTGATACATAGTTGATCGTAACCCAATTTCAAGGCATGCAAACAAGCTTGCATCTCATTCAAAAAATTAATCCGCTTTATCCTCTTCAAGAGATCCAGTTTAGAAGAATCCAAGGTAGCTGGGCTTGTTTTGAGCTCTTATTCTTGAGCTTTTGAAGATTGTTCCTTATTTGGCTCACAAGCATCTCCCCTTCAATCACTATGTTGGACAATCTCAAAATGACTTGACTTGGTCGAACTAATCTTTCAGCTTGGAGCAAATTCCTCCAAGAAGTGTTTTATGTAGGGTTACTTAACGTGTAGGTTAGTCTAGGTTAGTTCTAAATGTTTAGGTTAGTTTGTAATGTTAAGGTTAGTAATGCTAGGTTAATCTATATAAAATATAAATTAAAATATATAATAAAATAACATTAAATAAAATAAATTTTAATATATAGTTTACTAATATATTAAAATATAAATAAATAAAAAATATTTTATTGTGTAAGTATATAAATATAGAATATATTTGAAATATGTATTAATATTCTATAAATATTTTGTTTATTAAATTATATTGAGTATTTTTTAATTATCAAAATATATGATTATATGGAGATATATTTCAAACATTTTTTAGTATAATAAAATATGTTATTACATTTTTAGTAAGTACTTTAAATAAAATATGAATTATATAGATTTCTAGAGTGAACTCTTCTAAAATCTACTACAATATCATTTAGAATAATATATTTTGACACATAGTTAACAAATATGTTAAATTAGTAATAACAAATATTTAAACGAATAAGTTTATTTAAAAAAATTAGTATTGTAGTTTTTAAATTTAAATAATAGTGATGGTTTTCGAACATTAAACATATTTTAATATTTTATTACATTTTTTGTATCATGTAGCCTATTACTAAAATATCTTTAAATAAATATATTTTAATATATATTTCCCTAATATATTAAAGTACAATGGACTTCTAAAATCTATTATTATAATTTTAGTATTCTATATACCTAACACAAAACTCATAATATACTTTAGCTTTTGAAATAAAATACTAAGCAAAGAAAAAAATAAAATCTTTCATCCCAGAAAAGAGACCTATCTCGGCTTCATCCCCTACCGAACATGGTATAGGCCATGATCGATTTTAAAGCTGATCCTTAGATCTCATCCTCCATCGAGCATGAGGGATGAAGATCGGAAACCGATCTTCAACTTTCCCATGATGATAGACAAAGATTGGTTTGAAAATCAATCTTGATTTCATCCTCTAGAGGACATGATGGAGTGCATGATCTGTTTTAAAACCGATCTAGTGCTTTCATCCTCCTTCTTCAGACATGAGAGATCTAGATCTTAAACTGTCCCATGATGAGAGACACAGATCGATTTTAAAACCAATCTTCATTTCCTCCCCAACAACATTATGGAGGCCATGATCTCAAGCTTATCCTTATTCTGGTTTTTAAACCGATCTCAAACTTTCATCCTTCATCCAACCTTGAACTTTTATCCTCCACCATGCATAAGACTCCATGATTGATATTAAACTTTACCATGGTTGAGAGACAAAGATCGGTTTTAAAATTAATCTTGGCTTGAACCTTCACATGATATGATGGAGACCACGATCGGTTTTAAAAACAAACTCAAATTCTCTTCCTCCATTTGGCATCCGGCATGAAGATCGGTTTCAAAATCGATCTTGATCAATGGTCCTCCAACTCACCTAAGATTCCAAGATCGGTTTTAACAAAAATTTGATCTTTTCCATGAAGAGAGACCATGATCATTTTTAAAACCAATCTTGGCTTCATCCTTCATATGACATGGTGGAGTTTAAGATTGGTTTTGAAACCAGATCGGTTTTGAAATTTCAACGTCCATTGCGTGTGAGTGACCACGATCTATTTTAAATGTGATCTGCTACTGTAATCCTTAACATGCATTCTATACCAGATCAGTTTCTCGTTCTTGACAGCTGATCATCCATAGGACAAGAGAGACCAAGCTTTGGTCTTGGAAATTATCTTATACTTTCGTCCTCGGTGGGGCATGAGGGATGAAGATCGAGATGAAGATTGGATTTAAAACCGATCTTGAACTCTTGTCATCCATTGTGCATAAGAGATCAAGATTGGTTTCAAAACCGATCTTAAACTCATCCTAAATCGGTAATGGGAGACAAAGATCAATTTTGAAACCACCATTAAACTTCCATCCTTCATGAGGCATGAGAGATTAAGATCGGTTTTTAAATCGATCTTGAACTTTTATCATCCACCATGCATGACAGTTCAGATCGGTTTTAAAACTGATCTTGAACTTTGCTGCTAGAGACACTGGATGGAGTCCAGTTCACAACAACAATAAACGGGAGCCGACTGAAGTGCTACTACATCAACATGCATGCCATTCCTGACAATAATGAAGATTTGGGGGCCCCAAGTCTTCCATAGTTAGGACTAGATTGTATCACAAGCACTCACTAGCATATGTATGCCTTCGCACATATAGGTAGTTTCAATCGATTTCAACCTAGGGCTCAGAGGTGATGATTGAGTCCTAGCTACCCTATGATTCCCTTAGCAAATTAAGCATATAGGAGGAATGCCCACCTCACTACTCATGCATAGCACACCCACACGTTTTGAGCACCATGGATAAATTGCACAAATAAAAGCCCCAAGAGATACTTGTTTTCATCCACACACACAGCACCCTCATCACAAAAAGAGTAAAATGCATTAGCCACTCACAAAAGAAATAGGCACTCTTAGCACATGGCACTATATTGGCAACTGCCAAACTAGAACTTGATTCATGTGTGCAATGCTAGGGTGAAGACAGTCCAATAAGATGGGAAAAAGGCCTACAATGCCATCAAAAAAGTGACACCATGCCAAATGGCCCAAGCCTCAACCTCAACAGCCCTCCTCAAATCACCAACCTGAAGAAGGACATGGTCCAGAATCACCGACCCAGAGGTCAACACCAAAATTTGGACAATGATACTGATGAGCAAATAAATGCAACATGCCAAGAAGAAATGCCACAAAATCAAAGGATCCTAGAGGCAGGAGAAATTGAGGCTGAGCCATTGACTATGCAGGATGCAGGCGCAGAACACCTTGATAACCAGACCAATAGAGAGCTAGCAATAGATGTAACAATATAGCTTGTATGGCCACGAGTCTCAATGTTCGCCATGTCACCCGATGCTTACAACTTCTTGCAGTCGAAAGGACTAGGTAGTCTTTTTGAGAAGCTAAAATCCTTCTTACCAACACCTGCTATGACAAAATACATTTGTCAATTCATAACATCATATAAAAGCACAGAGTTGGAGAAAGATAAGTATGGCATAGTAACATATAAAGAAAAGCCCTTACAGATCTACCTTAGTAGATCCACTATGCAGGAGGCTTTCTCATTTTTAGAGGCACAAGAAGAATATCCAAAGAAACATTTGGATGCAAGATTCTCTGAAATTCAGGATTTATTCCCACCTAACACAAAGTCACAAAGTGGGGGAATACGCCATGATATGATTCTGGATCCCATATGCAAAGAGGCAACTCAGTTTTCTGCTGACATTTTCAATCATACAGGAGCAAGAAAAAACTATATGTCAGTAAAAGCTCTTACATTCCTTGGTAGAGAAAAACTACAAGACTAGGCTCAATAGATATCCTTGCCTACTAACCAATTATGTATCCACTACACATAATGGAAAAAGCTACATTGCCCATCTATTGGCCATAATATAATTGGGTTTGCAATAGAGCAAGAGGATGACTCTACACCCCTCTCAACACAAGATATAGAGGACTTTAAAAAATTGATATTATTGCCAAAATGGGAATTAGACCCTCCACCTACTCTCAATGTGGATAGCATGGAAGGGCAACCATCCGAATAGATTCCAGAGAATGACTGTGGAACTCTGCCAAAGAATACTCCAACTCAGTTCAGTCTTTCCCCCACAACAGAAGGACTCGAGCATGGAAATCCAAGAGGATACCATGACACATAATGACTCTGCAAGAGAGCCAAATAGCATGCCTCTCTAAGAATCACAAGTCACCAATGTTGACGACTCCATGACTCTAGAGTCACAACCCCCAAATGTCTCTAGTGGCACCATACAAGAGACTGTGTTGTTCAAGAAATAGATTAAAATTCCACATGGGCACATGGGAGTTAACTGTATGTCCAATACAAGCAAGGCTGTAGCACATTCTAGATCATAGTACATCACAACCAACAGTTACAACAATGGTCTCATTAATTTCCTACCATGGCATCAAATGAGCAGGAAAGAGAAATGGAACGACAAATGCTCCCATCACTCCAATCCAAGTTGCAAAGTGCCGAGACTGAAATTATGAAGTCAAGGAATGCATGGCAAAACAAATGTAGCAACAACTCCTTGCACAAAATGCTCTAGCAGAAAGTAGAAAGGATGCCCTACAAGCTACAGTTTCTCTCCAAGAAAAACACCTACAGCTATATGATGCCTTGAACCAAAAGGAAAAGATCAAGTTATCCCTCTCCCATATGCAAGCCACTTGTGATGATATCAAGAAGGAATTGGTGCACGTAAACAAAAGATTACTGCTTAAAGAGGATCAGCTCCATGCCACATTAGACACAAACAATGAGTTGTAGAACAGCCTCAAAGAAGGTAAACATCAAATTCAAGCACTAGAGAAGGAATGTATGGCATCAAGTGAGATACTTGTGCACACCAAAGCAAAATTGGATGCTCAAGAGTAAGAGATACTCCAACTCTGCGTGCTTAATGATCAATTTCCACGACATCCAAAAGCAGCTCAACAATTCAATAGTCTAAAGCTTGCATACACCTCCACATTGGGTAAGTATAAAGACAAGTGCATGGAATGGCAAAATCAAAAGGCAATAATTTCCAAGTTGGAAATTCAACTACTAGGTCAAGCCAATGATGATGCGAAGGGGTCAACACAAGATCTTCTACTACAAGGCATCACTACATTATACCGAGAGCTTGTTACAATCCTCCAATAAGAGGATCACCTTGAAGGAAGCTTTGCCCATGCCTCTCAACGCTATCGCCTAATCCAAGAATCTAACTCCTATCATCTAGTTACACCTAACTTTTTTCCAACACTTGACAATCCATCCCTTGAGGATTATCAAGTTGCTAAATCAATTTGCCCTGCTCTCCCTCCACTTTCAACAAACATCCCTACTTCTACCTTCTCAAATTCACTACTTGCTTTGACCTCAAGCTTTTACCCTATAACCTCTTCCTCTCCCCCAAGACCACATGTTCCTCCAATCTCCCTTGAGTTTTCAATGGAAGACACCATTAATGATTCCATCAATGAGCTTCAAAATTGGATAATCCAATTTGCACACCCACACACGAGTTGCAACAAGATACAGATAGGATTCCCATGCCTGGTAATCCCATTGGTGATTTTTGGAGGCAATAACCAAACATGTAGTCAAGAGGAGGATGAGACCTCTCTAAAATTTCAAAGAGTATCCGCCAAGCACAAATCACTCGAGAGATCAGTATGAAATTGGAGCCATAGCCTCTGCTTGGCATAGACCAAAGCTGCTCAATGAAAAGTACCTCCTTGAATACATATAGGCTCCATCTTCCTTTGGCACGCATCGCACATTTGATGCAGTTCCCTGTCACTACCGATGGGATGCCAATCATCATGATCTAGATAATGTAGATGCTCCTCGCAATTGGCCGTTGATCAATAGAAACTCTAAAATCAAATGGACAAGCCAGGAAACACTCATCAGAGCCTTGGACAAAACATGCATCAATTATGCAAGGCAGTTATGACAAAACACTCAAGGAAAATGCAAAATATAGTGAAGCCTTAGCAGTCATCCTGGAGGTGGCCCTCACCATTGATGACCATCTGCCCAACCTCAGCTTCAATCCAAATCAACAGGATAGATGCTTAAACAACAAGTTGCCTCTTTCAAAGATCCATATCTCTTCAAGGGCGTTATGTGTGTATCTTTGAAGAAATGGTTAACACTGGCTTCTAAAAAACTGAGCAAGCAATCTGCGGTGTTTATGGATTACAAGGAAAAGATCGACAACAAGCTCACTCACTCATTGGATAAAGACAACCGCAACACAACATCATCTACATACTCAACCATAATCTTTACCATACTCATTGGATAAAGACAACCGCAACACAACATCATCTACATACTCAACCATAACCTGAGGACAGGTAATCAAATTGGTCCAAGGGAGTTGCTAACCCTATGGCAACAATGGCCAAAAGTATAGTCTAGGACAACAACTATGAGAGCATTGTGTGTGTAGAGTAGGAACAAAGCTCTACTTGTAATATCTTGATCCTGAAAGCTAGTATGATAAATCTGAAGGGATGAGGATAGCCAAAATCCTCTTTAGAAAAGATCCAATCATACTTGCAAAATCAGGATCTAGGAGAGAAAGACTGAATCTACAGAGAGAAAGACTAAAAGCCTACACTTTCTGAGGTCCCCCCCTTTGTGTAAAGACCCAAAAGGTCTCTCCACTTTGTGTAGAGACCCAAAAAGTCCCCCCCCCCCAAAAGTGGAGGGACTCCTGTCCAAAAGGTCTCCTATAAAAGAGGTCCCACCACAGAGGTACCTACAGATTGTGTAGAGACCAACATGTATAAATATCTCTCAATGGAATGAAGCTCCCACTCTTTGGGGTTCAGTGTTCAAGCTCACTATTGTTGCGATTGATCTCCATTACATCCATGCTCTCTTACACTACCGTGTTCTAGCATGCCTTTACCCTTGCACTCTCTACCCTTGTGCTCCCTCGTCCTCCTCCTTCCTCCCTCCTCCTCCTCCCATCTCCTTCTCCTTCCTCCTCCCTCCTCATCCTCCTCCCTCCTTCATCCTTCTCCTCCTCTTCCCTCCTCCTCCTCCTCCTCCTTCCTCCTCCTCCTCCTCCTTCCTCCTCCTCCTCCCTCCCCCTCCCCCTCCCTCCTCCTCCTCCTCCTCCTCCTTCCTCCTCCTCCTCCCTCCCCCTCCCCCTCCCTCCTCCTCCTCCTCCTCCCTCCCTCCTCCTTAACCCTTACCCCTCGAATCCACGAAGGAGACTAGCTCTCCACTCTGCAACCTTGGAACCCTCCTAAGCCCTGCAACCCCCTCTGAACCATGGAACTCCTAGTTAGCTCTCTCAACCCTGTCCCCCTTTTGAACTTTGAAATCCCCTTCTTAGCCCTTGAACTCCCATGGAGGTGATAGCCACCATCAATCATTATAATCAAGCCCTCTTTCTCATTCATGCATGCATGAGATCTACTTTCCATGCTTTATCCTACACCTCTCACCAGAACATGACCCGAGGACCTATGCTACACTTGTGGACACCTATGCTACAACAAGCAATGACATTACTGTAGGTGACCAACACCCTTGGAACTTGCACTTGGGTAAAAAACAAACAGCAGATCGCCATCACACATCTAAATGGCCACCTGTTGCTGCAGACTACATAAGTGGAAGCCATTCATGCGAGTGGATTGGGGCAGTTGTACATGTTGAACACAGAGTTGTCACATGACTGTCCTAGAGAGAGGAAAGAGTGCACCTGCCCATGCTCCACCCATTATAGATCTCACCCGAAGCCCAACCAATTTGGGGCAAAGACCATGTGAGTTGGACCCATCATTCTGAGCGCAAGGGAAGGAAACCATTGCATAAGTGACACCCACAATAGATCTCACGGCCATCCCATGAAGCCCGAGCTCGAGGCCCAATTCAAGCCATGTTGAAAAACTATTAGGAGGCTATGGCACAGTACTAATTGATGATGACAATGATACACTAGCCACAATGGAGGGTCCTTAAGTAGTCATTAGCATGTCGCCATACATCAGGTCTTCTGCAAGACAACATTAACTGTTCCACAATTCAACCATAGAGGAGAAGTTAATGGAAGTTCCGACAATGTACAATGGACATTGCGTACGAGATGCCTCCCATGCCCCGTGGAGCGAGTGCAATGGATGGCATGGAGAAAAAGTATGACAGCCATCGCTAGCAGAAACTAATGTCAACAACAATGACATTTCCTAGCAAAGTTCATCGCAGTAGGTGTGGGGGGGAACTAGAGTGTACAAACCCCCTTTGCTCCAATAGGTCAATTAATGAATTCTTGAACTGCACTGCATGGATAGGTGAGTCCATACCACACCCATTGCCGAGAAATTGAGTTAAAGAACATTGACTATGTCTCTTTGATTGCACGTTATAATCTTCTCTCATCTGGTGTAGGAAAAATGAACAACAAAATTTCGATTGTTGGAATGTCTGCTACTAGCTTGGGAACCTTGGCCAATTTCTTTTGCAAAAGTTTTCCATTCTTTTGAAGCAATGCAAATGTGTGGCATACTAGGAGATTGCATAGCCTGAAATGATGAGACTCTTTTTCCACGTGTGCACGCATAATCAAAAGGTGTAAAGAGGTACCTGTAGAGCCCACGTAAAAGACCTTAGGTGCATGGTCAAAGAGATGGTGAAGGGGGGTCATTATTTGCTTGGGTGTAGCCATTTTTGGTGAGATTCAAGGACTTTTCTGTATATAGGTATCTTGCATGACCCATAACTTATGCATTACTCAACGAAATTCGACAAACTTTTTCTTTAAGTTGTAGTACACATTCCAACTTGAACATGAGAGCAAAAAATTATGGAATAAGGATTTGTAAGTCTATTACAAGTCTATGTTGCATGTGAAGCATGCATATCCTGAAGAGTATAGGATATAGTAATTTATTCAAAAACATCAAAATTTGTTCTATGCATACATGCAACCAAGTAATAATTCAAAAGTACAATACATGAGCTTCTCCTCAACCCAAGGATAGACCTAAATGAGAAAATTATGCATGGGTTAACGAGCCTCCAATGTTGTGCTAAAGTGATGCATACCCATTTGAGGGCATGCTCCATAACTTTTTTTTGATTTGTTGAAAACCAAAATGGATTGAAAATTTGGAATCCAAACTATTGGGACTAGTGCATGGTGGTCTTAAAACATTCATAGTTGTTGGTATTGGTATCTAGATTTACCCTAAGATGGAAGAAGTCGGAAAAGTGCAATTTGTGCATGTGAAAAGATGTTTTAATAAATCCAACACTATTTAAAATTTTGAAAATTTTCTTTTTCCATGCACTTGTTTGCTATATGGCTCATTAGCATGCCAAAGGTCATTGCATTTAATAATACACAGCATCAAACCCGATAGCATGCCCTTTGGCCTATTTGTGTTTTGAAGCATATTAGTCCACATTGCACTTGTTTGGGATATCCAATTCTGCTGAGATGTATTGCCAGAGTGGGGAAATCGGTGGTTGAAATTTCACCACTCTTACGAGATAGGAAAGCTGAAAAGCCAAGTTAAGGCACAAGGAACAATGTGCAGGTCGAGGAAAGCACTGGCATGGTATCGAATCGACAACAGAAGACACTTTTGCAACATCTGAGAAGGGAGAAATAATGAGAAGAAAGAAGACTCCTTGCAGAGTAGCAATAAGAAGTGGTTGCAGATGCACGCATTTGATCATTGCCATCAAAGCGAAGAATACGAGTTGTGGTGTCACAATTGGTGGAAGCATTCAAGGCAGCAACATCAGGCCATTTAGGTGATTACCAGTCTTGAGTCTTTACAAGCTTGAGCCTGCACCCTATAGTTCATAGAGTAACAACCTACCAACACCTCAGGAGATGCATGCCCAAGAGAAGATGCTCTCTAACCTAAGAAATGGCCTACAAAAAGTGAAAGGGGTGCACCACAATGCCAAAGATGTTGTCAATCAGAAGGACCAATGTGGCTCCAGTGGTTGAATGTAGAGCAGAAGCAATGCATGATCATCCCGATCCGAGAAATACGTGGGCTTCAACAGAACGCAAGAAAAGGAGAGATAGCCTAAGTGCGGAAGTCATTGCTATAGTGATGACATTTTGGCACGAAAATATGAGAGTTTCTCCAAATAAAAAGGACATCTGTAAGAAGCAGACAGGACACAAGTTGTTTGAGGGAGCACATCATACACATGCTAGATACAACACAGGTCAGTGGTGCCTAAACCAGTCCGATGGTTGTTTGTGATTGAGCTTTGGGATAGTTTACTTGTTTCATTTCATAAACCAGGCTTGGACTAAATGTGATTGTCCTAAACTAGCTCGGTGGTTGGAACATCATGCAACCATAGGCTAGCTCAACTCAATTGCCAGTTATGTGATTTTCCTGAACCAGCATGGTTGAACAGACATTAGTTGTTCTCTAGCCTGGTGGCATGGTTGAGCAAAAATTAACAACAATATTTTTTGCAATATATTGTTATTTTACTAAACCAACCCTGTGTCATGCAACCATGGCTGCTTAAGCTCAATCGCCAGTTATGTGATTGTCCTAAACTAGCGTGGTTGAATAGACATCAGTTATTGACCAGCCCAATGGTTGAAATTATTGTGTTTCTTAGTACTTAAATTCGTTAAATTTAATTTCCTACTATTCAGGTCATATACCACTGTTAAATTGTGAAATTCAAAAATGAAAAGCAATATATTGTTATTTTCTAATGGTGAAATTCAAAAATGAAAAGCAATATACTTGTTATTGTCTAATATGTGAAGTTGAGGCCATCAGGCTAAACCATCCTGGTGGTTGAAATTGTGACAGTGTCCTAAACCATCCGAGTGGTTGAAATTGTGACTATCCTAAATGTGTCCTAAACCAGCCCGGTGGTTGACTGTCCTAAACATGTCCGGTAATTGAAATTGTGACTATCCTAAACCAGCGCGGTGGTTGAAAATTGTTTTGCTTCATTATATACTTTAATTAGACTATGTTTTGTATTCTTTTAGTAGTATCAAAAAGGGAGCTCATTGTTCTACTGTTCCGACATGTTGGGTCAATAGATGAAGTTGTATCTCAAGTTTATGGATCAGAATCCAAACATTTCAATTGGGCAGAGGAGCTTTGAGCACTGTAAGCCCTGGTACATTAGGAAACTCAAAGACAAGAATGTTTGATGTTGCAAAACACACATAGACTTTGACATGGCCCGTCAAGCTATGAATGACTTGAGATTTGGTCATGTTGGAGCATTGCTCCATGGGGATCGATGCCCATGCCTCCTCGATGAATGAGTGTGTAGGCCACCTAGATCCTCATCGTGTGTTGCAAGGGAGGGCATGTTCTGTAGCGTAAGGTCTCTATGGGAGCTAGTGGTTTGTTCAAAGGGAGACCATGAGTGGCACAGGATTGAATGCATTCATGGCACATGCAAGCATTGCAGTTTGAAGCTAAAGAAGAAGACATTCAATGTCTATCCAAATGAAATGAGGGAAGAAAACCATGTTGCTCTAAAATGGAGGAGATTTGAAAATGTCAATGTTAAAGGATCTGATAAAAAGATATGGATACTGTCATATAAGAGCACCCGGCCAAGGGAGTTTGTAGGCCACGTGGTGCTATCCATCCCAAAATATGTGCTTCACAATTTCACGACTAACTGGCAAGTAGTTCAAGACATGCCTTGCCAATTTTCCCCATGACACTATTGTATCTATCAGATTTTGCAAAAAATTATTCTTTTCAAGAATAAGATGAGATACAAAGCACTCACTAGTACAACAAGCAGATAACAATTCTTGTGCATATCATGTATGGCCATTTGCTTGATTCTTCCATGCCTGATGCCAATCTGCTTGCTGACTCACAAAAGTTCAGGTCAGTGCAACGCACGTACCATTTCTTCTACATTTTAGATGATAGGGAACATGACACCTTATTTGTGCAGCATGCTTTTCTACTGCATTGAAAATGGCTGAAAAAAAATCCCCATGAAAAAAATATAAAACAACATTGGGTGTGGTCAGATGGTGCTGCCTCTCAATTTAAATCAACCCATGGATTCTACTTCGTCTCAAGGTTCATGTCCCTGGGTCTAAACATGATGTGGAATTTCTTTGGGTCTAGCCATGGCAAGGGTGAACATGATGGATGCAGTGCTGTTATTAAGCAAGCTCTATTTAAACACCAATTAGCATGCCCTCAAGAGAAACTCAATGATGCCCATGATGCTGTAACATGGCTTACAACCAACCTCTCCATAGGCGATAACTTATCCTGCACTACTACCATAGGGCCACCCACATTCTTTGTCACCCTATTTCTGACAAAGAAACAATGGGAGCCATTGTTGCGATGCCTCCAAGAGTTAAAAAAGAGTAGCTTTCTAAAAAACACCAACAACGACAACTGGCGATGTCCAAGAATTGACCACCGTCAATGGTAACGTAGTACTATGTGCACAAACTCAAAGCTTTAAAGACATCGTTTCGACAGGATGAAAGCATTCTAGGGCCAATAATGGATTTCTTCTTTATGACATAATTCCAAAATAGAGGCAACCAACATGATCATGCCTTAATCTAGGTAGACGATACACCCATTTGTAACAATTGCGATGACATCCCTACACTAGTGCCGTGCTATCCTAAAATTTATTGCACAGTGCTATACTAAATCTGTGCCCTTTACACTATTTATCATTTCGTGAATCGTCAAATTTCATCCCATGCTTGTTTTTAGAATATCCCAACAACCACCTCCCTGGTTTCCCATAATGAATCCACACATCCTACAAATCCATTCATCTTGTAATAATAGAAGCAAACCACCATGCTAGTGGCTATTAATATCCTAGTGCAGCCAACCACTGCGCTGGCGATAACTTATCCTGCATTACTACCGAGTTATCTCTACATTACTGCCATGCTATCCTAAGATTTGTTGCACAGTGCTAGTGCCCTTTAGACTGGTTATCATTAACCATCAGATTTCAACCACTAGGCTACATAAAACATTTAAGTACTAACATGGATCCGAAGTAGGTCGATACACAATCAGGTATTATGAGCACCATGAGAAAGTCCACAAGTCCAAGAAATGTCTGCAAGATTTTTATTGTTTCAAAATACAAAGACATTTTGCTTTTCAAGGAAATTCTAGACTCCCAACTATCTTATCAGCCTCTCTATGGCAAGCATCTCCCAGCTCTTTAGGCCAGTCTGATGCACAATGGCAGACCTCTTCACACACTCAAATTACACACTGCTTGCTTGACTCTGCCAACTTATACGCCCATAGTAACTCCTCCTTTCATTGGGGATCCTCTTCATCCTGGTCTTTGCGCTCTATACATCTTTGCGCCTCTATCATGTCCTGCCAAAAGAAACCTACATCATGAGCTTGACAAGTACCTTAAAGGAGCAGGAAAAACAATAGCCAGGGTAATTAATATTCACCGTGCTGACTCCAAGTAATACATCCACCACTGAAGCATGTCCTCCTTGCAGCTATTTTCCTCCTTCTCTGGGTCTATTTCTGCGAGGATGCCATCCAACATCGTTTTCAGATAGAACAAAAGCATTCCAAAGTTATTTGGGTATGCCATATATTCACTGTAGGTGGATTGGTGTACAGAGTTTGGATCGATGTATAGAGTTTTGGGGCTAGATTTCATAATGGGCTCTTAGTTGTGTCTATACTGCACTTAAATAGAGAGAGATTTCATTGAGCCCGACCTTCTCAATCTTCAGTCTCATGTTAGTTTCGTAATCAAAATCTCTGAGTTCATTGAACCTGACCTTCTCATTCTTTAGTCTCATGTTAGTTGTTTAATCGAAATATTTCATCTCACATTAGTTGTCTAATCGAAATCTTTCGTCTCACATTAGTTCACTAATCGAAATCCTTCAGTCTCCCATTAGTTCACTAATTGAAATCTTTCGTCTCATATTACTTGTCAAATCAAAATCTTTCATCTCATTATAATCATTGCACTGGCATGGATCAAAGGACACTATCTAGTCACATAGCTGAGAAAACATTGCCCAAGTAAACTTTGGAGAAGAAAGCCATGGCAAGCTCATGCACACATCTATCTTCTTGTAGGGTCTTGTAGCTTATGCTTTGGACTTCCAACAGTGTTTTGAAAAAACAACCCTCACCGTGGCTACTGCAACTTGCTCCACCATGGCTATTGCAACTTGCTCCACTGTGGCTACTCTCTGCATCCTTTTTGGCTTGGGGAGCTGCCTCGTTGTCTTCTCCACCCTGGCTACTCTTTGCCCCATCCTTCCTGGCCTTGAATCTCTCTCGCAGTTCCTACATCACCTTTTTGGTTTCTGCATTCTCGCTTTTCAGCTCCTCCATCATCTGGTCTTTTTCAATGTTCAATGCGTTTTGCATGTTGCAGAGCCATTTGTAAAGACCCTCCTTTTCAGCTCTCTAATCTTCAGGATCCTTTCGCATCTTTTCTAGCTTATTGTCTACCATGTCCCCATCATTTCTCACTTCTTTGAGCCTATCTCAGAGCTCCTTCATGCGCTTCTCTGCTTCTTCTCTTCTATGCCTTTCCATGTCGACCATTTTTGTAGCGGCCTCAGCTTTTCTCAAGTTGCACTGCCTTTGCTACAACGGTGGCTTTCTCTTGTAGAAAAGTCACCTCTTGAGACATCTGCTTATCGTATTGATAAAAAATCCCTTTGAGGGTAGATGCCATCAGGTGCATTGCAACTCCAACAAACTGAGATGATAATTGAGATTTTCCATCCTTAGGTTGGTTAGCACGCTCTTGGAGATCGCCCTTGAGAAATATACATCACGTCCTTTCAGTCGCTCTACTGTTGCTTGAACCTACTAGAACTTGCAGGTTCCTCTCATATCAGTTAGAAGTGAATGGTCTTCTTCAGCACATCTTGGAGGTCTGTTGGCAAGCTCGAAATCTTGACTCCACCATCTTTACTAAATTGAGCATTGGAGTATACATCTAGAATATTATGTCTCTTCCACTACTTCTCAAAAAAGTGTGCTTGCAAATTGCCTTTGGAAATTCCTAGAGCATTTTCAATCATGCTTTCATTGATGGTAATCTTCTGATCTTGACACACTAGTTGCCCCTCCTTCACGTTCACCTCCTGTACCAACCTGGTGAAGTTTTGGAGAGCAAAAAAAAATTGGGCTTTTGAAGAGTGACAGAGGAGCTCCCATATGTCATGATTTTAAGACCAGCGGAGGAGGGGCTCTTGCACTGTGCTATAGAGGGGGAGGAAAGATTGTGTGAGGAGCTCCCGGACTACTGTGCAAGGTCCATTACGAGAGGGGATAGAAGTTCAAAGGAAGAGTGCAAGAGAGATAGAAATGGTCAAGAGGGATAGAAGATGAAACAGTGAAGGAAATGGAATAGTGGAGGCTTGAGTTTGCAGTCAGATTGCAAGGGAGAAAGAAACGGTCGAGAAGGATAAAAGATGTAGTGAAGGAAATGGAATAGTGGAGACTTGAGATTGCAAGGGAGAAGACGAAACAATTAAGGGAATGGAATAGCGATTTGTAGCTCGACTACACTGGAAGGTGAGAGCCACCACAACGGTTGGCCCGAATTTTGACTAATTCAAGGCGGCAATACTGACTTGCATGGTAATGAATGATTAGAGCTAGTGGCATTTAAGATTCCCAACCATGTCTGTGGTGGTAGCTAAGACCCATCAGGTTAGCAGTTAATTACCAGCCACCGCAGTGGCCCGCAATTACTCAGCTTCCAGTCACCACCACCGGGCTTGCATGCATGATTACTACGAGTGCAGTAAATTACCAGTCACTAGGCTTGCATGCTTAGGAGGGTACTAGAGTGCATGGTAATGAGGGATAAGAGGTGATTAGGCTTCATGATTTACTTTTGTGGGAATATATGCCCGATAGTGGTGGCTGTCATCAGCCATGTCTGTCGTGACTACAATTCCATCGTGCTGGCAGTTAAAATTACTAGCCACCACTCACCCACCCGACCGGGCTTAAGCATGCATGATCACTACGAGTGCAGTAAAAATTACCAGTCCCCATGCTTGCATGCTCAGTAGAGTACTAGAGTGCATGGTAACAAGTGATTATAGCCACGTCTGTCATGGCTATGATTCCATCGGGCTAGCAATTAAAATTACTAGCCACCGCTCACCCACCATCGAGCTTAAGCATGCATGATCAAGCTAGATCCTCTACACCATTGCACAACCCCACGGGTAGTGGGGGATCATTTCTAGCATGCCCTCTGCACATCAAAGGCACCTATTATTGACTTGCATCTACTCTAGCCAAGGGCTGATGGGAAATCATCCATGAGCCATCAACTAGAAAAAGTAGGAGATCTTTCATGGTCTCATGCTCGTCCAGAGACAAGGCCAGAATCGTAAGATGACCTCTTTGGGAACATCCTTCTCTACATAGTGTCTCTCCCTTGACTGATTCCTAGCTGCAACCTCTAGCTAAATCCATTGATCAATGCACGTCATGTAAGAGAAGAAAGGCACCTCCTCCACTCTGTCTGACTCTCCTACCCCTATCGTCCTCAACCACTCCCCTGGGTCCCACTGCAAATTGTGAAGAGGCCAACCCTCTAGATCCAAAGGAGCCACTCTTCTCCCTCTGGGCCTGAGAGCATTGTGTCTAAGTCAAAGTGTCAAGCCTTGCCTAGATGGACTACTACTCTAATCCACTGCCACTCTAGTCCCCACAAGTCATCCAAACTTCCACCATCATTCTCCAACCCTACGCCATGAGAATTTGGCACCTTGATCTCTGTCATCCTGGTGCTTGCTCCTCTCAAATGAGCAAGCACCTATGTCTTAGCCATCTCCTTGCATGGAAGCCACTACTAATTTCTAAATGACCTCACTGAGCCACTATCCCATTGATCCCAACCGATGTGTGCCCTTTAACCTAACATATGTCCCTCTGCATCCCGGACCTCTGGATGCCAAATAAGTGGCTGACGCTCAAACTCCTCCCTGCATGATGGGTTGTCTCGAATAAGTATACTGGTGGATAGCCACTACCAAATTCTAAAGAGGCTCCTCATCAAGGGGGAGCCCTTACCTATGAGGAGGGCCTTTGGAAAGATCCACTTGTGTGTGTGCTGCCACTATCCACAAGTGCAAGGAGTCTTCCCGAGAAACCTGCACTAAAGGAGGAGCTTCCATGGCTCCATGCCTGGGGTGAGACCTCATACCACTAACTTGCCCCAAGAGGGCTCTACTTTGCATCTTCGGATCAATGATGCCCATTCCTCTCTATTAGGCTGAGGTTGAATCACTGTCTACCATGCAACTCTGGCTCTAGTGTTTCGCGTGCCATTTGATCTCGCCCAAAGGAAATTCCGCACCAGTTATCTCAACTGCCCCATGCATCCCTTGTGAAAGCACCAATAAGAGGCTATGTATCAAGCCATGGCAAGGAGGACCTGGTTGACCACCAATGCGCTGCCTAGAAGAGAGACTTTGGCTAAGCTCTAGTACAAGAGATTTTGCTGCACACCCTCTAGCATCGGGGCGATCTTCTACTCTGCTGAAATGTTGATCCCAACTTGGCAGCTAAGGTATCTTGCAGTTTGCCCATGTGGGATCCATTGAAAACCAAAAGCCGAGCCCCAATCCCGAACCTCCTGGACTTCCTCTGTACCAGTGAAGAAACCAATCGATTTGGACCAATTAATTTGAGCCCCAGAAGCCTCACAGTAGATGGCTAGAGCTCCCCTAACTGCCTCTAGGCTCGTTGTGGTGCCCTCAAATACAAGGCTATCTCGTTGGCAAACTTTGAGTCTAGCAGCTCCTCCTCCTATCTGATGGAAGCCGAATTATGAGCCCAATTACTTGGGAGAGAAGAAAGTAGCCCAAAGCCTCCACTACAAAGAGGAAGAGAAAGGGGGCAAGGGGACAATCTTGGCAAACTGAGTGTGAAAGAGATAAAGTCTCCCTTGAGTGTCTATCAACAATGATTATTTGACTTGAGCTCCCCACATAAAGAGTCGACACCCCTCTAATCCATCTGTCCCATGAAGCCTAGCCCCCACATCATGCCCTCTAGAAAGGACCACTCCACCTATCATAGGCCTTCTTGAAATTCAAGAGAAGAATTGTGAGAGGCTGTTACTCCTCCTTGGCCCAATCCACCACCTCCCAAAAAGTGAAAATATGGTCAAGGAAACTCCTCTCCTCAACAAAACCTATTTGTGTGTTGTGAATGATGTCTAAAAGGTGGGGACAGTGGGGGGGGATAGCGGCAAGCTCAAGACTTTGGCCAAGATCTTGTATGTGGTATCCAAGAGCATGATCGGTCTCCACTACCAAATGTCCAACCTATTCTTCCTTTCAAGATCAAGCATATCCAACCTTGACTCAAAGACTATAAGATGAACCCTTGAAATTAGTAATGAGCCCTTGACAAGCGAGACAAAAGGGCTTACTAATGAGCTCCCAAAAGCTCAAGAAGAAAGTCAAAGTCAGCCCATCCTCCCCAAGGCACTTCTAAGGAAGGAGGGCCGTGAGGGCCTCTTAGAGCTCCTAGTCCATGGATGACTGGAGCATCCAGGGACCTACTCAAAATAGGTGTGACCATTGAAGTAACCTAGTCCAGACTACCTCGCGTGCTCTAAGTGCCTCAAGGGATGCCACCTCTGCTTGAAACAACTGCCGATAGAAAGTTGTGGTTAACTCAAGGATCTCTTGAGGGTCTGAATGCATCTATCCATGGGCATCCCGCAACCTGTGCAGTTGCATCCCCACTAAACATGGCCCAATAGTATGAAAAAATTGTCTGGCCGTCCTGTCCCCCTGCTGGACCCATCTGGCCCAAGACGAGTTGGAGCATCGTAGCCTGTAAAAGGAGTCATGCAGCCTCTTGTCAAGGTCCCAAAGCCACTGAGAGTCTGGGACATGCTCCCTGAGTCTTTCTATGGAGGCTAGATCTTGCCTCATCACTATCTTGCACTCCTGAAGTGCATGTCTCCATCGCAAGGCTTGTGATTGAAGCTCCTCACTACTCTAGATTGCATCTGCAACCCAAGCTGCCCATTCCTCAACTGGCCCATCCTCTGGTAGCTGCCATATCAACGCTACTATCCTTTGTACCTCCTCCTCCTATAGGAGGCTATTCGAGATGTGGATTCCCTTCTAGGGAAGACCAATGTGGGGCTACTCAAGGAAGAGTACCATCGAGGAGTGGTATGACATGGTGGTACTTGCCAAGATGCCTATAGAGCCGCCCCTATATAATGCCCATTATCCTACATAAAATCTATCTAATCGCTCCAAAAGCCCAGCCTGTCTCCGCTAGCCAAAGGAAAACGACAGGCTACTTGGAACCCTCGTGAACAACACTCCACCTCTCTCCAAGGATCCCTAAAGATGAGCTATTCCCATGTGCTCCTCTCTATTGCGGGCATCTCGAAGAAGGAGGTGCCACCTTGCTTGTCCTCCCCATGCTCTCGCCTGCAAACATGTTCCTACGTAAAGCATATTACTACAATGTATGTTATAGACAACATAAATTACTTGTATGGCATGAATAGGACTAATGGAAATAGAAGCTTTGAGATGCTTGTTTTTAAGACATCTTATTTTATTAAGAAATCTTACGTTATTATTTGTATAATGAGTGATAACTAATAAATCCTTAAAGTTAGACCTATTAATGTCACCTTCCCTAAATTCATGAAGATTATTCATGTTTGACCTAGCTAAAAAGTTAAACCTTTCTCTATGTATGTTTCTTCAAGCTTTTTTATATTGATTTATCGAGCTAGACCCAACTAAATGTTTTTATCGAAGCTATACTTATATATTTATATAAAATCTTGGTAAAAGTTTATCAAGGTAGTTTTTTTAATTTCACAATATTTGTATATTTCCTTATGAATTTTAAAGAAAAAGTTGTAAATCGTGATGAAACGTTAAATTTTTTCTCATGAAAGTTTCAAATCTTGGCGTAATTTTCAAACCTTTATTTTTATCAAGACATACAAACTTTTAACACCAATATAAAAATTTTGCTTCTTAATGAAACTAGGAAAAATTCATCCATTGCAAGAGTGTCTTCTGACCAATCAATGGTGCACTTAGCAAGCATTTTTTATAACTTTGAGGGATAGTTCCTACCTCTGTTGGTCCTTCCCATGATTTTCTATCCTCCTCAAAGGAATTCTAGAGGTTGGGGCCCTAGAACTACCTTGAGATTCTAGAATCCTATGCTATGCCATTCGAGGTGATGGTTCTAGTTTTGCAACCTCATTTCACTTTGAGTTCCAAGGAGACACACATTTTTTTCTTCTTTCCTTTCCCTTGTCTGATCTAGACAAGACCATCACTAGCATTTGCAAAGGTTGTTCAGTAAGGTCAAATGATCCAACATTGGGGAACTTGCTTGCACTCTCCCTACCCATCCCAAAGTAGTTTCTCTTTTGCTATATCCCCTAACTCTAGCAAGAGCAAGACTAGTATTTAGGGGGGGGGCTTGCTTGCACAGTCGTTACTCGTCTCAAGGTAACTCCTCCCTTACTACTATAAGGGTACATCATAGGAGCCAGATGACATCCCAGGAGATTGCCCACTTGGTTTCCGAAAGGCGAATTAGTCATAGCGTGTATCGCTAAGCCAATATACCCCCCAAACTAGCAATTATAGTTTGGATTAGCTAGGGCCCCAAGGCCACTGTAAGAGCTTTTTCATCCTAGAAGCACCAAAAAAAGAGAGAGAGAAGAGAAAAGTTACCAAGACAAAATTAAATTTTGAAAATTAAAAATAAAGTAGAGAAGAGGACAACACTACCAAAGACAAGAAATGAGAAACAAAAGGTGAAATAAACCAATGAGAGAAACTAAAACAATAAGCAAAAGCTCACTTTTTGTAAAAATTAAAATAATAAAGTTAACTTAAAAAATATTTTGTTAATATAATAATAATAATAATAATAATAGGAAAGAAATAAATAATAATAAAAGTAAAACATTAAACAAAATGAAAAGAAATATAATAATAATAGATTAATTTTAGCTATTGGGGCTTCTGCACCCACGTAAGATAAAACGATGAAGTCGAACAGTTGCTCGCCACTTGGACGAAAACTCAAAGAATTTGCATGTCCACTAAGGTGATAGAAAAATATACCTTTGTAAGACTAGAATATATCCAATCATACAAATGTAGATTTTTTATTGTTTTAAAGTCCAAAAAAACTACACATAAAATAAAAGAGAAAACAAAGGAGAAGATAAAAGAGGTAGCAAATACTTTCTGAAAAACAAAAGGAAGACATACTTAGCAAGCAAAGAAACACTTATGTCGTCATCAAGTGCCCAAGCATAAGCAGCTATACTAAGTTTCTTAAGACCCATGGATTCTCTTGGGCAAACCCAGTGCTTATTAAAATACATCTAAAAAACAAAAGACAAAGAAAACAAGAAATAAAGAAAAAAGGAAGAAGGTGACTAAGCAAAATTAAACAAGCAAAACAAGAAACAAAACCTTCCAAAAATAAAATCTCAAGGAAGAAGGTGACTAAGCAAAAATATACAAGCAAAGCAAGAACCAAAACCTTCCAAAAATAATCTCTCTCTCTCTCTCTCTCTCTCTCTCTCTCTCTCTCTCTCTCACACACACACACACACCACACACACACACACTTATGTACTGCTTCCTACAAAGATGCAAAACACACCTAACTTAGAAAGCACAAGCATACTCAATTAAACTCCCTTTTGAACCTAAATGGACCTCTTACACTTATGTATCGCTTCCTACAAAGGTGCAAAACTACACACCTAACTTAGAAAGCACATGCATACTCAATCAAACTCTCTTTTGAAACTAAATGACTAAAGATCACACACAAGTCATTACCAAAGTCAACTTTCTTGATTACATACAACTCATTAAGAAGCCTCTCGCTCTCGCTCTTGCTCACACTCACACTCTTATGTACCACTTCCTACAAAGATGCAAAACTACATACCTAACTTAGAAAGCATAAGCATACTCAATCAAACTCTCTTTTGAAACTAAATGGACCTCTTACACTTATGTACGGCTTCCTACAAAGGTGCAAAACTACATACCTAACTTAGAAAGCACATGCATACTCAATCAAACTCTCTTTTGAAACTAAATGACTAAAGATCATACACAAATCATTACCAAGAATCAACTTTCTTGATTGCACACAACTCATTAAGAAGCCTCCCCAATTCCGATCTATCAAAATATACAATAGCATTTGAGCTATAATTATGAGAAGATGTATGGTTCCTACATGCCTCTAAAGAGGACTTCAGTGGGGTCTTGTGTGCTCACTCAACCTTGCAATGCCCTAGCTATTTTGACTTGCCTTGCAACGGCTTTCACTATGTGACTACTCCATGCTAGTCTAGTAGTTGGCTTCTCATTCTTGATGTGCGACTTCTCCATGCCACTAAGCTTCCACTTGGCTCTAGACTTTCAGTTGTGATTGCCTTAAGCTACTTGTGGGTCTACCTTGAGACTCTTGCCATTTAAAGAAAGTCTCATTTAACCAAAGTCTAGGCTACCTATCTAACTTGACTTTGCTACAAAATCTAGGCTACCTAGCTAAATTGACTTTGCTACAAAGTGTAAATTCACCCTATTTGAACTTGGCTTCATTGAGAAGTCTGAATTTAGTCTATTATTTGCCCCATTGTCCTCATATGGGGCTCACATGTGAGGTAGAAATATCTAACAATATCTAAAATTTGGCTTTTCTACAGAGTCTAGACTGACCCAATATGAATTGGTAGTCTGATTTGGTGTATTATTTGTCCCATCATCCCTTTCATATGGAGCTCACATGTGAGGTGGTGATATCTAACAATATCTAAAATTTGGCTCTGCTACAAAAACCTATTTGAATTGGCTCCACTGAGAAGTTGGAATTTAGTCTCTTATTTACCCCATCGTCCTCCTCATGTGAGTGCTCACGTGTGAGCAACTAATATCTAACAATATCATCTATCCATGATTTGCTATTGTTGATTACAATGCTCTTTGCGAGAGGCTTGCATGACATAATGTTGATTCTTGGTAAAGGATTGTCTAAACTATTGGTGATATGCTTTCAAGGTTTTGCTCTTGACTAGAGGTAATGTTCACAACTAAAGGCTTATCCAAGCTAAAGATGTAGTTCAACATAATGGTTTACCAAAACTCTTCTTGCAATGCTTACTCATGCAAGGTGTAGGTGTAGGTGCTGGTTGATAAGAAATGTTCATCATTGACCTCTTTCCAAGAAGGCAAGGTTGCACAATATTCTATTCTTCATGCAAAGTGTGGATCACAAATAAGTCTTTCTAGGTTGGAGTTCGTTGCATCCAAATTTTCATTGTCAACTCAAACACCACCTAGCTTATGAAGTAGATACATGGCTTCCCTTTTGTTGGTTGTCATTTCGATGGGCAAGTACCCAAATTTCACTATCATTGAGATCTTAAGATAAATTAAAAACTCTAGGTGACCATTGAGATCTTTAGATAAATTAGAAACTCTAGTGAGGACTTTGTCTTAGCCAAACCATGACAAATAGGAGGATAGCAAAGTTAAGAGTGCGCCAAATGTTTCCTGTAGTAATTTGCGATCGAACATGCCTGAATGGGTGTACCAAGACACAGTACGAGAAGAACTGAAACTATACGCAAAAAGTGATATGAGATCCTGTATGCGTGCAAATGGTGGACATAAAGACTCTCAGAGCCGCTACCGATACGAGTTCCAGAAACAATCTCGAGAAGGAGACAGAGAGAGGGAGAGGCATTCGGATAAAACCATATTACATCGTACCCTCCCGGCTGGCGAGGGACGTAAAGCCTATCCTAACACCCTTTGGGTACTACAAATTGCCATTGTAAACACCCTATAAAAAGGAATAGAGGAACCAGTGAGCAAATGTTGCTACCGAATCCTGTCTGTACACGGAACTGCGGCAAGATTCGTTGATAGCTCAGTCTAGCGAAATCAAGATTTGTAGCAGCAATACTTGTAAGACGGTGTCGCGAATCAACGGATCTTCCGGAGCTTCGGACGTTGTTTGGCGTGAACCCACCAAAGTTGAGAAGAGAGACGGTGAACCGGTGAGAGGGCGGCCTTCGAGCGAGACCGTGGAGACGTCATTGGGAGTATCGAGGGATGCGTCTGCGAGCGTGGAGGGGGTGGAAGAGGGGCGAAGACGATGATACTTGGAGAGAGCCCTTAGAATGTTGGGGACGGCAATTCTGAGGCGATCCATGGGCAGGAGGACAAGAGCTAAGGGAACGTAAGGAGTTGAAATGAGGCGACAGAGAAGAAAGAAAGAAAGAAAGCTGAGAAGGTTGGAAGGGAAACATAGGTGTTGATTATTAAGTAGGGCAGTAGCCGCCATGGGTTTGGAATGTAATTTGATGGGTTGGGTTCATTCTTGATGCGCCACCGGTCTCTTGGCTGGTTTTGGACCAGCACACAAAATGATAGCTTCATCTTCTTATCTTACTATATATTATTCTTTACTTTCTTCCTTTGGCCTTCCCCTTGGCTAGCCCTTAAGGGATGGTCATTTCTCCGAGAAGCGAAATTAGATTTGTAATTTGATTCGTTGAGGCTCCACTTTTTGGCCTGCCTCAAAGGTAGCCTTAGTAATGAAACTCATCTTCAAGAATTTAAATTATGATTTTTATTTTCCAAAAATTATTTCTCCCATATTTGGACATATTTCACATGCAACTAGAGTTTAACTTCCACATAATCCCCAGTCTCTCTCTCTTTCCCATAAAAATCCTCCTTTACTCTCTCTCTCTCTCTCTCTCTCTCTCTCTCTCTCTCTCTCTCAACTCTCCATCCTCTTTTCCATGCTTTACATCTAAGGCAAGACTTACGAATGATTATGAGCATTTAACTTTTTCATCCCCCTTTCTGTCTTGTTGCTTTTCTGTCCCGTCATTTTCTTCCTCTCTCTCTCTCTCTCTCTCTCTCTCTCTCTCTCTCTGTCTCTCTCTCTCTCTGTGTCTCTCCCTTGAATCCCCCCCCCCCCTCTCTCTCTCTCTCTCTCTCTCTCTCTCTCTCTCTTTCAACTTTCAATTTGCTCGGACAGGCGTGATGAATCCTATTCAACTTGTCTTACTTTCTTACTATATATTAAGGAGGGAGGAGGGAGCCAAGCCTACCATGTGTGCGAGGGGAGAGAGCTAAGCCTGCCACATGTTGTGATGACAGTGTGGAGAGAAAATGCCACGTGTCGAGATGGGAGATTGGAGGAAAAAATATCGCCTAAACACCATTAATCACCTAGACCCAACAGCGCTACCGAAGGAAATCGCCATTACTCACCTTGGGCTATGCTCCACCCTCACGTTCCATTGCCCTCCCTCATGCTCCATTCTACTCTCCCGCCCGTCACTTCATAGAGCTTGACCTCCAACTTCGTGTACCTCACGCCCCATGCAAGCGCTATTGTTGTGCTGCGAGGCTCCAGTTAGGCGTACCTCCAACTTCGTGGGCCTCCTATCTTGCGCGAGCTTCTTTGTTGATGCGAGGCTCCGTGCGTGCGCTTCAACCACCTCCAACTCCTGTGCAAGGGTCTCTAAGAGTCTCAGTGTTGCTATTCTTGCAACTCTATGAGGCTCCAACCAACTCGAGGCGTCCATGCACCTCCAGGTCCCAACTTCCAACTCGGGGGAGGGCTTTGAAGGCAACAATCCTCCCAGGTGTGTGTGTGCTTTAGCCACCTCCAGGCTCCAACCTCTAGGGTGACTCCTTGAACGATGTTGAAAACGAAGGCCACCTCCAAACCCTATTGTACGTGCACTTCCAGCCACCTCCAGGCTCCAAACTCCAGGGCGACCACATTGAAAACCTCTCTGGTCCTCGAACGACGTCAAAAAACGAAGGCTCTCTCTTCTGCTTTTCAAAACTAATGAAATCTTGCCATCCATTTGATTCAGCCTAAAGTGCCTAAGCAACTTTTTATGCATAGTCTTTTATCCATTGTAGGGTCAAGGGACCCCTTAATAGTTCTTGTGCTCTTCTTTGGATGTAAAAGCGTTGACTCCCTTGGTAATACATACAACATTTTTTTTTAAAAACCAGCTTTAATAAATTATTTCTTGACTTTTTATGAATAGTTGCATTGGATCATCCCTTAAGAGGGTTTTTAAGCATGGGCCAATGCGAATTTTTCTATGTAATCTCTCTCTCTCTCTCTCTCTCTCTCTCTCTCTCTCTCTCTCTCTCTCTCTCTCTCTCTCTCTCCCCCCTCTCTCTCTCTCTCTCTCTCTCTCTCTCTCTCTCTCTCTCTCTCTGGTTCGTGCATGCATAGGCGTAAGAAAATACATGCATTAGTTCGGGGGGAGGGTAGTTCATGTAACATAGACAATCGTGGTTTATGGGATTCTTTATTTTGCTTATGGCAAGAACTAGGGGGGCTACTACATTTGCATGGTTTAAGACTATAGCTTGGGTTTGGGAATCTTTTGGTCTTGAAAAGTGTTCTATGGTAACACTTTAGTTAGAGACAGAGAGAGAGAGAGTAGTGATGGAGTGATGGGCCTTGATGTTATGCATTGTCTTGCTAACATTAAGCGCTTTGGATTCTAAGTGTAATACATTGGCATATACACTTATGCATTTGCATTGGCATAAAAGCATTTGCCTAGATATTGTTGCGAGTTTGAAAAATGCCCTTAGGTCCCTAGACTCTTTCATTGAGACTAAAATTTTAGCAGGCGCTCCATGTAGCTCAAATTTGACATCTCTAGGGGGAAAAGCTACGTCAACCATACATGTTTTAGTTTCAAGCATATGTGCAATGAATCATATGTTTCATGGTCATAACATTTCATTACATTTTTATATTTTCATGCATCGTAAGGATTCAACCTTTGCAATAAATTTCATAATAGATGCAATATATTTGACGCAACCTCTCTCGCTGTGTGTGTGTGTGTGTGTGTGCGTGCGCACAAAAAAAAAAGAAAAAATACCACCTTCCTTATTGAAAGAGTCTAGGGACCACCGGAGAGAAGATCTCATCAAAGTCCACACCCTTCTCTTGCTTGATCCCTTGCAACCAAATGGGCCTAGTACTTAGGCACATCATCACTTGTGACCATCTTGTAGACCCATTTACATGGCAATGCTTTCTTTCCATGTGGCAAAGAAACCAAGTACCAAGTCTTATTTTTCATGAGTGAATTCATCTCTGATTGCATAGAATACTCCCACTTGCGCTGATCCTGGCGCATCATAGCCTCCCTATAGTAAGAGGGCTCCCTGCAATTCATAAGCATCACATAGTCTGCCTCTAGAACAAACCTATCAGGTGGTCTAGACACTCTAGCTGATCTTCTGAGGGGCATTTCATCTTGCTTTCCCACCTGCATATCACATTTGGCTCATCATTTCCACCAATAGATGATCCATCATTTGCCCTTAATTCGGTACCTATGGGAGTACCTGGGGGCACCATTTCCTCTAGATTTGGTGCATAATCAGCTTGTTGTCTATCAACATATGTAGGTGGATTCACATCCTGGAAAGTAATTCTTCTCATTTCCACATCCCTCATGGGTGTCTTATGCATCATCTTCTCATTAAAGACCACATCATGGCTGCGTAGGATCTTCTTTTCTTCTGGATCCTAGAGACGATAGCCCATCTCTCCACTTTCACCATAACCCAGAATGAGGCCTAGACTTAGGATCTAGCTTTTTTTGAAGCTCTTTTGGCACATGTGCATGTGCCTCACACCCAGATATACACAAATGAGAGTAAGAGGGATCCATGCCTCTTCAGAAATACCACCATCCAAACTCTTTCTAGGTGATCTATTGATCACATGTACTACAATCTTCATTACCTGAGCCCAAAAACCACCAGAAAGACTTGCATTGGAAAGCATACATTGCAACCTTTCTTGAATGGTACGGTTCATCTTTTTTGCAACTAGATTTTGCTCTAGAATATGAGGGGACTTAAGCTCCCTCTTGATCCAACGTGTATCACAAAAACACTGAAAGTCATGAGAAAGATACTCTCCACCATTGTCAGTCCATAGGCATTTAAGCATTCTACTTGACTAATTTTCAACCAAAGCCAGCCATTTTTGAAATACCTGGAACACATCTCTCTTCCAAGCCATAGCATAAGCCCACACTTTCCTAGTTGCATCATCAATGAATGTCACATAGTATTCAGCCTATCTCATAACCCAAGATTTATTATGTTGCCATATAGAAGTCCATTAGCACTGAAGATATCAAACACATTACATAGATAACCTTTCATAAGACAACCAAAACCATATGTGTATGCATAAATGCTTATGCAATTGTTATACATTTACATTTGCATATATTCATTAATATAGACATCATTTCTTGAGATGGTTAACTTTGAGTTTTACATAATCGTGCATAAGACATGCAAAACCATGTAAGAAACTTGAGGGGTGGGGTTTTACGAAAGCTCAGAGGTGCAATGGAGAAAGTAAAGGCTTCACACAATCTAGGCCATGGCTTCTACTTTTTGAATTCTCTGCTTCCTTGGGGCACATTGGATTGACATTCATCTGTTATCCCATGGTCAAAGCATGGTGCATGTGTCTTTTAGTTAAACCATTTTCCCTTTGTTGACGCATAGATTCTTGTGAAGTTGGTTGATTGTATACCATATAAGGGAGTTCAATCTCCTACATGATTGAATCACAATAGAGCAGGGACAAGAGTAATGTGGCCTAAAAGATTGGAGCTTAGAATTATGCTTTCCTAGGGAATATTCCCCGACTATTGGGTTAGGTTAAACCATATAATTTCATAAATTTTATGTGTTCACTCAAACTTATGTATCTCATAAACCAATATTTATTATATTGCAATGTAGTAGTCCATTGGCACTAAAGATATCAAACACGTTAGGTAGATAACCTTGCATAAGACAACCTTTACCAGTTGTGTATGCATGTATAATGTGATAAATCATGCATTCACATAAAAGCTTATGTAATTGTTATACATTTGCATTTGCATATATTTATTTTAATAGATGTAATTTCTTGAGATGGTCAACCTTGAGTTTTAGATAACCTTGCATAAGACAAGCAAAACCATGTAGGAAAGTTGAGGGGTGGTTTTATGAAAGCTCAGAGGTGCAATGGAAAAAGTATTTGTAACAACCCATAAAGAATTTACACAATTTAGGCCTTTCAAGGGGATGTGATCCTCCAAATTTATGTATGCTTAGAAGTGCATATGTATCCTTGCACATGTGTCATGGCGTTGGCATATTACTTTGTATGTGATGGTTTGATAGTTTAGTTGTCCTAGGCTTGCTAGGAAGGAGTCCTTTTTCTGAGCATCTAAGCGTTGGATTAACATGCCTTCAATTTGATATGCAATCACACAACTCATTCAATACATACATAAGAGTGTCCCTCTATGTGTATGTGAGGTGAGTGTATTCTCTCTCTCTCTCTCTCTCTCTCTCTCTCTCTCTCTCTCTCTCTCTACTATAACAAATGTCAAAGCCTCTCCCGTCTGATCCAATTATACAATTGAGTCGATAGATACCTGATGTTTTGTTTTGGATACAATTGTAGAAATGAATTCTACCACTATTCCAAATGTGGGGAGTCATACTTTCATGGATGACAAAGCCTTCGTGCAATGAAGCAAGCTACAAGGGTGGAGGCCTCCACAATTTCTGATGTTGTTTTGACATCCTTTCATGAGCCACAAAGCTTTCGTGCGACAAAACAAGTTGTTGCAATTACAGAAACGTCAACCCATGGAGCAAATTAGGCTCCCAATTTGCCTTCAAGGCATTGTAAGACTAGCCGTGAACATTTTTATAATGAAATGACTTAGACGGGGGGGGAGCTTCAACCCATGCAGCCAAGCGTGCAAGTAGGAGCCTATCATATTCAAGGCAATACAATCATGTGAGAATAATATGGATGCATGTGCCATGAACACATGATATTTGGCCTCCTTATGGGGAGAAATCCATTCAGATGGTGGTGGAGTAATAGCAAGGGACATGGGAGAATTCCTTGGAACTCTTATTGCAAGGATTTCTCAAATTGAGAATAGCATGAAGGACACTAATCAGTGGATGCAAACGATTCTGGGGAGAGGTGGAGAAGGGGCAATTGTATGTGAGAATGGATGTAGACTACAAGTTGACAAGATGAAAGAACAAGTTCAGCTATTGTCCCCACTGAGGTGTCAATGTTCAAAGTTCTTTTAAATAGGCTAACAGCTTTGATGACTAGGATGAGATGTAAACTAGAGTATATCGTAACCCGTGAAGATACTCGTGAAACTTTTGCATCACTTTTTGTAGAGGAACCCAAAATCCTTCTATGGGATTCCCATACTTGGGTTGCCCTTAAGTTATTTACCAGGACAAGTTTTTTGTGTCTATTTTTTTAAAGGATTTTATTTAGTTTTATTTATGGGAATAATATACGAGAGAGAGAGAGAGAGAGAGAGAGAGAGAGAGAGAGAAAGAGAGAGAGTAGTGATGGAGTGATGGACCTTGATCTTATGCATTGTCGTTAACATTAGGCACTTTGGAGTGATGGAACTTGTTTTTGTGGAGAGAGAGAGAGAGAGAGAGAGAGAGAGAGAGAGGTTGCATCTATTATGAAATCTACTACAAAGGTTGAATCCTTACGATGCATGAAAATCTAAAAATGTATTGAAATGCTCTGACCATGAGACATATGATTCATTGCACATATGCTTGAAACTAAAACATGTATGGTTAATGTGGCTTTTCCTTTTTCTTTGGTTGTTTTTCTTTGTGGATGCTCGACTCGGTTGTTCGACCACCACTACCTCCTCTGCACTACTTTTGTTTATTTAAGTAGGTGATGTTTATTTCTTACCATTTTCCCTTCTTTGCTTCTTTGGGCACATTGTCTCATCATTTGAGCATGATGCATGGGTAATTCTAAGTGGCATGCATGGGTCTCAGCATGATGCATTAGTTAAACCATTTTCCAGGTGTAGATCCTTATGTAGTTTTTTAATTGGATACTATCCAAGAGAGTCCAAGCTTCCAGGTGATTGAATTACAGTAAAGCATGCACCATAATAATGTAGTGTATAAATATTGGAGCTTAGAATTACACTCTCCTAGTAGGGAATAGTCCCACATTATTGCGCTAGGTTAAGCTAGATAATTTCATACATTTCATGTGTTTACTAAAACTAATGTATCTCATAACCCAAGATTTTTTATGTTTCCATGTAGAAGCCCATTATATCAAACACGTTAGGTAGGTAACCTTGCATAAGGCAACCAAAACCAATGGGTACACATAAATGCTTATTCAATTATTATACATTTGCATTCGCATATATTCATTTATATAGACATCATTTCTTGAGATGGTTAACTTTGAGTTTTACATAACCTTGCATAAGACATGCAGAACCATGTAAGAAAGTTAAGGGGTGGTTTTATGAAAGCTTAGAGGTGCAATGGAGAAATTAAAGGCTTTATGCAATCTATGCCATGGTTTCTACTTTTTGAATTCTACTTCCTTGGGGCACATTGGATTGACATTCATCCGTTGTCCCATGGTCAGAGCATGATGCATGTGTAATTTAGTTAAAACATTCTTCCTTTGCTGATTGGATCCTTATGTAATTGGTTGATTGGATACCATATAAGGGAGTCCAATCTCCCCCATGATTGAATCACAATAGAGTAGGGACAACAATAATGTGTGTGAATGCAAGAGCCGTGTGTGTGTGTGTGTGTGTGTGTGTGTGATATTGTATTTTGCTCATATGTTGACAAAATAGGAGCATTACACCTACCAAAAGATGGTGACACACTCAATCTTGGTTATGGGACACACTAAGTGATGCATAGATGGTCAGCTCTCAGGTCTAGATAGCTGGGAAAAGGATGGCTTTGCAAATTTACCGATGCTTCTTGCTTTCTAAATTCTTTTCTTCATTGGGGCACATTTGATTGAGATTCATCAATTGTCTCATGGTCAGGGATGAGAAGAGAGTTTACATTCAGTAAGGTCTTAGAGGAGAAGATTGTTGGATTCAAGGCGACGGGCCGCCCATCACGTTTATGCTATACAAAGAACAAGGTCAAAAACACAAGGTATAGAAGCATGAGGGTGACTGTGAAATCTATGGGTGTAGAAGTCGGCCTTTGCAGACAAGAGAATCAAATGCATGGACACAGTAATGTAGCGTGCATTACTAAAGATACAATGGACCTCAAAACTTCAGTGAAAATTAGGTAATGAGCATCAACATGATCCAGTGATATGTACAACTACTCAAATGGATGGCCGTTGCTCATTTAAGAGCACAAATTCGTGTTGTTCACAACAGGAGTGTGATTTTGGGTGCAGGGGGGAGCCTCTCTATCTTTCATACTTTCCGTTAAGGGATGATGCAAAGCACCCATATCTATATCCCCACTGGTCTTCAATGCTTCTGCTCTTCATGCACTCGGATCCATGGATCATACATGCAGCTTTTGCCATGATCAACTATGGAAACAAGAGATGCGAATGCATATGTATCAGGTTGTGGGAAAGCACTGTTGCAAATTTGGTCGTGTGTCATTGTTGCCCTTAGAAGTACCGCCAAAGAATTTTTAGGAGTTCTACTGCACAAACATGATGCTAAAAGCAAATTATTTAAGAAGAACATTAGGGCTTATAATAGTGTTATGGCATTTGTCTCATTGGTAGCCCATGATGATCAAATGTTCCTTGGGAATGGGGGTATCAAAACTTTTGGGTCCATTGTAGTATGTATCACCAGGTCGAAATTTGTTGCTCGATGAGGCTAGGCAAGAGATGCCACGTTTTGCACAGTTTTATGTATATGATACAGATCATGAACTACAACACCGTTTGCAGGGGATGCCTAGTTTGGATCCAAGCATTTGGAGTTGTTGTAGAGGATGATGCATGAGTGCAATCCATATGCCAGTGCATTGGTGGCTATCAGCAGACAAGTGCTAAGAACAAATCCACATGTAAACCTGAGGATGGTTATTTGTGATAGCCGCTCAACCTCAAGGCAGTACTTGGCTCCTACAGCTAGTGGGGTTGCTCCTATCATGCCAGGACAAGTGGATGACTTCAATATCGAGAATTGGGACATTCAAATTTTTAGTCACAATGGGGTTGTGAGTAGAATATCTAATTTGCACTGATCATACATGCCACTCATGTATGTTCTTTTGTTCCCTTGGGGGGAGGATGGTTGGCATCTATATATCCCCTATAGTGATGTTCCCTCAGGCGGGGGATGGTTGACATCTATATATCCCCTATAGTGATGTTCCTAATCACACACCATTACATGAGATATGGGGACAAAGTTATGTCACCCAAAGACAGTACTACACATACCGTTTGCAAGTGAGATATGATAAAAATGCATGTCTTCTTCTGCATTGGGGGGGATTACTACGGCAATACATGGCTGATGCATTCAGTAGCATGGAAGAGTCTAGGTTGCTGTGGATATGAAACAACCAAGCTTCCTTATCTATCAAGGGCTGATGGACATGGTAAATATAGCCAATGGGACATGTATTGTGCTAGGCAATGCCGCAGGGCATAGGGTTGTGTTGCCATCTTCTTTTATGGGAGGGCACCGAGATATGTGCCAGCTATACCAAGACGCAATGGCAATTGTGAGGACAAGTGGAAAATCAGATTTATTCCTCACATTCACCTGTAATCCAAAATGACTTGAAATATCTGGAGGATTGTTGCCAGGACAAATCGCGCAAGACCATGCAGATTTGACAACCCATGTATTAATAAAAAACATAAGGATATGATGTAGTCAATTACAAAACGGTAGCTGGATACATGGGTGTGATTGAGTTTTAAAAAAGCGGTCTTCCACACTCACATATATTGTTCATATTAGAAGGTGCCTTCAAACTTGTGGAGATTGGTCACTATGACTGAATGGTATGCCTAATAACACATCTGAGTTGCATGAGATTATTGGACGATGTAATGTCAATGGTCCGTGTGGTGCATTGAATGCCTCTGCAGCTTGCATGGTTAAGGGGAAACGCATTCGTTGTTATCCACGTGCATTCTCGCAGACTATTGTTGTTGGCAATGATGGTTATCATGTTTACATGCACCGTGATGATGGCAGAAAGATACATGTGAAAGGGGGTGTGATTGATACTCGCTGGATTGTGCCATTTAATCATTTTCTCTCCATGAAGTACAAGGCACACATCAATGTTGAAATATGCTCCACAATTACTGCAGTTAAGTGTTTGTACAAATATGCATACAAGGGTCATGGTCCAGAGCCCCATCATCATCATGCAACTAAATCATGCATGAGAGCAATGGCATTTGCACAACCCAGTCGACAGTGGCATTGATGAGATCAGCAGTTACTTGGATGAACATTACATGTCAGCATCAGAAGCATGTTGGCAAATTTATGAGTATGCCATGCATGATGAAAAACCAGATGTGCAAACGTTGCAGGTTCATCTTCCGATGTGCAATAATGTCATATTTCGAGATGATGATAATTTACAGAATGTAGTGGATAGGGAACAAAATCAGAAAACTACCCTCAGAAAATGGTTCACTTACAATCAGTTGCAACATGATGCAAGCAACTTGCTGTATGGTGACTTGCCAGGCAAGTTGGTCTTGAACAAAACCAGTAAGTGGTGGGTAGTAAAACAGAAGGGCAATATCATCGCCCCAATGTACAATATTTCCCCCTCAGCTGATGAACTCTACTTCATGCATATGCTTCTTAATGTGTGCACTGGATGCAAGTCCTTTGATGACCTACATACTTTTGATAGGCAAGTCTACCCTACTTTCAAGGCAGCATGCATAGCACAGGGTTTGTTGAGAGTGATGATGAACGGTTTGTGTGTATGCAAGAGGCCCTGTTTTACCAAAACAGTGCGCAGCTAAGACACTTGTTTGTCACAATTCTAGTTTTTTGTGAGCCAATGTCTCTTGGTCTTTTGTGGGAAAGATTTTTCACCGATCTTTCAAATGACTTTTTTCATGTATTGGAATCAAGTATGGGGAATTTAATTGGTCGTCATGCCCTAGCAATAAAGAAGGTTGTATTGCACTTGGAGCACATTCTTCAACAACATGGACAAAGGTTGGTTGAGTTTGACGGAATTTCTATTGTCAACAGAACACTCCGGCTAATACATGGACAGATACTACACAACTTTGATGGCCATTTAGGTGAGCATGCAGGGTCTTCCCAAGCAACTTTTGCCAAGAGGACTAATTTCCTTATGGAGTGGAGTGGAGTGGCTCCCCATTTTTCTCGGAGTCCTCTGCAAGGTTGAGGTGGCATTTTCAGCCTCCAACCTTGGATTTCTGTAGTAAGAGATGAACTTGCTATTTGCCCTACTAGCGTGTTTGCTTTCTCATTCCACCATGAGCTTGCTCGTGGTGTTTCTTTCACACTTAATAAAAGTCTTTTCTTTGAATTCTCATAGTGAAGTATCTTTGTGGAGCGTTATAGCATTAAGTGGTGAAGATTCCACATGGGATTGGGTTCTAAAGAGAATTGGCTGTCAAAACAGAACCAAATAGAGCCTTAAGTATGATTGAAGGGATCATGGGAGGTGCTTGTCAATACAACTTTGCTCATAAAGAACCTCCCCCCCCTCACCCGTGGTTCGTCTCCCCTCCCAATTCGCTCTCTCTTAATTCTTCCATTAGGTTGCACATGTGCACTTCACGTTAGGTTGCATTGAGGAAGATGGAGGCTAAATGGCTTTCCTCAATGCTAACATCACTCTTTTCTGAGATGATGACGAAAAAGGGTCACACAAACTCCACAAATCAAGGCAGCATGTTGTCCAGAGCATCATCATGCTCAAAGTGCTCCCATGCTTAATATAGGATGTTTGCTCCTACCTTGAAGTGAAATGTTGCCATCAAGTCAATTTCATCACCAATTTGCTACTTTTTAAAAAGGTTCTTTTCCCTTTGTAGCTAGGTGCTCTTGCTTGAAAATTTTGTCCATAGAAAAATGATAGAAGGAAAGTTGCCATATTATTATTTAAACATCGCCCTTTTTCTAGAGCAGAACTGAGTGATTTTAGAGCAATTCCCCACGCCAACTAGTGGGGCTGGGTCAACCTTGCTAGTAGGCAATTAGGGAGGCCCCATGATTCCCAACTGTTGGCTCAACATGGAAAGCCAACAGTCAATGCTAGCTTGGAGACTCTGAAATCAAGGATTCCAACCCATCATTCAACTGTTGGACTGGGAAAGGAGGTATCCTTCAATGTCAAAGAGCCTCAAAGCTCTCTTCTTCCATGGAGTTACCGGCTGCACCTTTTGCCACCGACTTTGCCTGTGATGAAGCCAAGCTGAGCAGCTACAGCAGGCAACACGGGGGGACTTCATTCTTCCAACTCTCTAGATCTGCCTAGTCCACAGGCTCCCTAGCACTATCAGAAGCGCATGGAGGTCCTCTTAGCCGAAGCCCTTAAAGGTCGTCCCCATATACCTCCTGGACTTGCTTCCGAAGGGGGGTGGCATTTAATGGGATGGTCCCCAGTTTCATTGGAGCTCTCTTGCAGGATTAGCTTCATGAAGATGATCTCAAGGGTGCTCTCGGTGGGTACCCCCCAAATCTTCTTTCGAAGGAAACCCCTGACGTGTAAACCAACCCCGAGAGGTTATGGGGACACGGACCCCCCTATAGCTTCACCTGACAACATCGTGCACTCCGTGCTACACATCTTCACTAAAGCTGGTGTAGTGGGTGGGGTATGGGGGCGACGAACTTATCAAGGTGGGTTCAAACCACCCGCCTGCCCATGGAGTAGGAAATAGAGTTGGAAGATGACACTCTTGGGTGTAGTGGTTCACACAAGCCGCCGATCATCGACATGAATCATGTAGTGGTTGGAGGAGTTGGCTATCGAGTGACCGGCGAGACACAAATCTTTTGTGTCACTCTCTTCTCTGGGGCCAACCAAAACGGCAGCCCTTCATAAGACCTTTTGGAGGCGGCACCAGAGTGCCATGTAGTTATCCCTTGTAATTCCCATCCCTTCCCCCAAATTGCCTTAAGCGATGCCCATATAACTATATCTTACACCCTCTCTCTCTTTTACATGAAATCCCGTTTGGAAATGGCTGCTGAATTGAAAGCTGCAGCTGTGCTAGCAGGAGAAAGCCAAAAAAAATCGTCATCGGGCCAGTTTACAGCATCTCCTTTGCTGTGGTGCGAGATCCCATTCAATAAGGTTTGTTTGCTACTGCGAATTGGTTTCTTTGCTGCCTCTTTTTGTTGGGCTTTTGCGTTTTTGCGAGCTCATCCTGGTTTATTGATCCAGAAGTTTCAGAGACTTTCCGGCTTTGCGCGCAATCGATCACGAGAGGCCCCGTCGATTGATGCTTTGTTGAATTTGCTCTGGGTTGAAGCAATGCTAGCGACATTCCTGGAATGTGTCTCCTGTCTGGGAAAAACCTTCCAGCTAGGTGCTCGACTGTCTTGCCCCAGGGTCAGATCACCTGGAAGGCCAATAAGGCCTATGGTTAGCGCGAAAGCTTGGTCACAGTGGGGAATATTGAAACAGTTTATAGACCTTACATTGTTTTACGACGGGTTGAGTCTGCAGGATGGCTGATTCTGGCAGATACGTTGGACTTATGGCTCATCTGAACAAACTGTGTAAGGTGGGGCAACTGGATGAGGCATTTCAGGTCGTCGATCACATGTGCCAGCAAGGAATGACAATATCCAGGGAAACTGTCTATAGTCTGCTGCAGGGATGCTGTAAAAGGAAAGACCTTTTGGCCATAAGGCGAGTGCATTCCCTCATGGTTAACAGCAAATTAGAGTCTGAGGCACTTTTAGGGGACCATCTGATCCGCTTGTTTGCCACATGTAGAAGCTTGCAGGAGGCAAATTTAGTCTTTGACAAGGTTGCAGAACCTAGTGTTTATACTTGGCATGCCATTATTTCTGCACATGCCACGCTAGAAGAAATGGACAGGGCTTTTCAATTGTATGATAGGATGATAAGCGAGGGCATAAAGCCTGACAAATATGTCTTCTCGTGCATCTTAAAAGCATGCAGCAGCACAGGAGCTTTAGCGCAAGGTAAGCTGATACACGACCAGATCGTTCAAAGTGGACTGGGATCGGATGTGATCATTTGTAGCACCCTTGTGGACATGTATGCCAAATGTGGCAGCCTAGAAAAGGCATGTGAAGTGTTCGAAGAAATGCCAATCCGAGATAGGGTAACATGGAACTCAATGATTGCAGCATACGTTTACCATGGGCACGGCCTATCAGCCCTTGAACTTTTCCAGAAGATGCAACAAGGCGGCATGGAGCCAGACAAAATTACTTATCTGTCCTTGTTGAAAGCATGTAGTCTCATAGGAGCTTTAGGGCATGGGAAATTTTTACATGATCAGGTTGTCAGAAGTGGACTTGGATCAGATATGGTGGTTGGGAGTGCCCTAGTTGACATGTATGCTAAGTGTGGGAGGTTAGAGGAGGCACGTAAAGTTTTTGGTAGTCTGTTGAATCCCAATGTGGTGGCTTGGAGTGCAATGATCGCTGGATATGCGCAGCATGGACATGGACTTCTAGCTCTTACACTTTTTGAGAAAATGCAGCAGGAGGGTATAAAACCAGACAAAGTCACTTTCACGTCCATTTTGAAAGCATGCAGCTCTATCGGATCCAGTGGGCTGGGCAAACTATTGCATGAGCAGGTGATTAAAAGTGGATTTGAATCAGACGTTGTTGTTGGGAATTGTCTCTTTGACATGTATGCTAAATGTGGGAACCTGGAGGAGGCTCGCAAAGTGTTCGATGAAATGCCAAATCGAGATGCCGTATCATGGGGTACAATGATTGCCGGATATGCCCAGCACCAGCAGGGTCTTTCTGCTCTTGATCTTTACGAGAAAATGCAACAAGAAGGAACCTTGCCAGACGAAGTCACTTATTCATCCATTTTGAAAGCATGTGGCAGTGTAGGAGCCATCGGACAAGGCAAACTGATACATGACCGATTTCTTGGGGGGTTCGAGCTAGATTTGATTGTTGGAAACACCCTGATTGATATGTATGCCAAGTGTGGGAACCTGAAAGAGGCTCGCAAAGTGTTTGATAACTTAACCAATCCAAATGTGGTGTCATGGAATACGATGATTACAGGATATGCCCAGCATGGTCAAGGGCTTCCTGCGTTTGAACTCTTTAAAAAAATGCAACAGAAGGGCATAAAGCCGACGAAAGTCACATATTTGGGAATCTTGAAAGCATGTGGCAGTATGGGTGCCATACAGGATGGCAAACTGATACATGCCCAGATCATTGAGAGTGCAATTGGGTCAGATACGGCGATTGGGAACACCCTTATTGACATGTATGCCAAGTGTGGAAGATTGGAGGCAGCACACAAAGTGTTTAATGGATTGCCAAATCGAGATGTGGTGTCTTGGGGTGCAATGATTGGTGGATATGTGCAAAATGGACATAGTCTTGCTGCGCTTGATCTTTTCAAAAGAATGCAACAGGAGGGCATGAAGCCAGATAAAGTAACAATCTTGTATGTATTGAAAGCATGTGCCAGCATAGGAGCAATAAGGCAAGGCAAGGTGCTTCATGAACACATGATGGAAAGTGGCCATGAATTAGATATCCTGTTGGGGAATGCTCTTGTTAATATGTATGCCAAATGTGGCAGCATGGAGGCAGCACGGGGATTGTTTGACGAATTACCAAATCGAGATTCGGTCTCGTGGAATGCCATGATTACCGGCTATACCCTGCATGGATATGGGCTTCATGCTCTGGCATTGTTTGAGGATATGCAGCAGCACGGCAGAAAGCCAGATAAGATTACGTATCTGTGCATTTTGAAAGCGTGTAGCAGCATTGGAGTCATACAGCAGGGCAAGCTCATACATGACAAGGTCATTGAAAGTGGATTTGGATCAGACGTGGAAATTGGGAACACACTTGTTGACATGTATGCAAGATGTGGGAGCCTAACAGAGGCACTGAAGGTGTTCAATAAACTTCCAAATCGAGATGTTGTGTCTTGGAGTGTCATGATTGCAGGATATGCCCATCATGGAAAATGCAGCCTGGCCAGGCAATGTCTGGAGGACATGCAGCAACAAGGACTGCAGGCAGACAGGCCCATTTATATTAGTGTCCTTGCAGCCTATAGTCATGCAGGCCTAGTGGAAGAAGGTTATCAATACTTTAGCTCTATGCGAGAAGACCATGCTTTAACAGAAAGTATGGAGCAATTTAATTGCTTGATCGACCTTCTTGGCCGTGCAGGGCGATTGAAAGAGGCAGAGGAGTTACTTCGAACGATGCCAAGCCTTCCCAGTGTTCCTGCATGGGTGTCTTTGCTTACGGCCTGCAGATCATATGGGAACGTGCAGCTAGGAAGGCAATGTTTTAACTACATTGCTCGGCTGGATCCCACTAATGCTGCTGGTTATGCACTCATGTCAGGCATCTATGCTGATGCACAGATGTGGGACAACGTCCAAGAAATAGAGGAGCTGAAAACCTTTTCTTGTGCATGGAAGACACCTGGAAAGGCCTGTATTGAGGTCAACGAAAAGGCGCATGATTTTTCTGTGGGAGACAATACTCACCTGGACAGTGTGTATGTCTATGCCAAGGTGACAAGATTAAGAGGGCAAATAAAGGGGGAAGGCTATGTGCCTCAACTGGGTTTTTGTTAGACCTGTCAGGTGGGGACTACCATAGTCTTAGAGCTGTACTATGAGGGCTAGGAACATACCTTCACTTTATCACAGCGGCCATAGCTTGGGCCTTCTGAACACACACGAAGGTCCAGTTGTATGGCTTGCAAAATAATCTTCTAGTATGTACCAAATGAAAGGGGCTATTTATGACATAGCCTCTCAAGTGATTCATGTGCGCCTCGACTGTCATGCCCATAAGACTGCCAAATGATTAAAAGATCCACTGATGGGCAAACTGCAATGCAAGCTGTACTAGGTCTGAAGTTTGTCAGGCCCTGACTGAGAACACCAATGGCTCAGGATGGCTTCCTTCAGCTACATTGAATTTCTTTTATTTTTTAGGGATTATTGACCAGAATATTGGAAGGCAATATGACACATGATGTCTTGAACAGTTTGAAATTTGCATTGAAAAAGTTTTTTTTAATAAATCTTTTAAGATTATGTTAATTTATGAATTAGAACTGCCAAACACACCCTCACTTCTGGGTGAGTATCTGCATTTACAGACACGTAGTGTGAGGAGTGCCATGCCATCTTGTCCATCCGGACCACATTGGTTGCAAGGAGAAACTCGTAGCTGCCCATTATTGCACTTGATGCAATATGGGAGTGATTGAAACTGAGGAGCATGCCCTCATGTTTCGTCTGGCCCTAAAGCAGGTCAGAGAAAGACATCAATGACTATCATATACTAGAGCGTGCCAAGAGTCTTGCAGACCTCCCACACAAACAGCACAATCTGTCACAAATTGGTTCTTACATTATCCAGGGGTTTTGGACTTGAGACCGGCTCCATCGGCAGCAGCATCTTGTGATAGATACACAGAGGACGAACTCGACAATTTCTGGGGCAGGCACACTCACCATTGAGCACTTTCGAGTATGCCCTTACACCGTGCACACTGCATAGCACACGAGTACATGCTTGTAACAGTTCATCGCAGTAGTCCCATAGACCAATTTGGTCAAGTTGTGGTATTACTACCTACAGTAACAAAATTTTATATATCCATCAGTACATGCTAGGGCTCTTTAGCATAAGTTATTAAATCTTAGATCCTATACCCTTGGTATTTTACGATGGATACTTATGACAATCAGTGGATGATTTATTATGATCATGATTACTTTCTGAACAGGTCTTAACTTAGACATTCTCGCAGAATTTATATCGTTTAATGAAGTACTTATTTCAATGAGAAGCTTTTTCGATCTAATTTTCCCAAGGATATGTTTAATTACCCTTAGACATGATTTATTTTTGTAGGTCATAGCCTATGTATGAACATTGGACCTCTTATATTAGACAGTCCAATTTCACTTTATTTGTGTCCTTAATTGCTTATGGGATTTTCCACCCAAAAACTTTCCTTGATCTCTAGGATTTTGGTGACAGATTGAGAGTGGCCAAGGGTGCTATACCCATGCTCTCGGCAATTATTGCAAGATATGGCCTATCACTCATAGCATGATATTCTGAATATACATTCACCTTATATTGTTTAGCTTGGTCTAGGTTACTACTAGTGGAGGTCCGTGGACAATTGGAACATTTTCAAACATAGCCTTATTACCAGTCATTTGTCATGGCATTTGCATTTAAAGTTGGCCTTGTATAGACATTCTAAACTTGCCACTTTTTATACTAACCTAACATTGGTAGTGGTTTTTAAAAAAAGGTTTTGTAGACTTAGATCCATGGGAATGAGTTTCATGTTCCACTTTAGCTTCTTTTAAATTTGGGACCCAAAACAATTCAATGGTAACAAAAAAATTGGCATTGCACATTTAAAAAAGGCTCTATACTCTAAGGTTCTTTCAATGAATAGCCATCTATGAATTTCCTACATGCATGTTGACATTGTTCGATATCTCCATCATTCATTTTGAGATGAATGTCCTCTTAGTGGATGTCCTTGTCATTGGATTATTTACAATGAATCTCAAAGTAGCAATTTTATAAGTACTCCGTACAAACAATGATGTTCTTTCGTTCAAATTCCTTCTAGCAATGTTTCAATAGTGTCTTTGCAAGCATGCATATCCTTCCTCGTACAACACACCGTTTTTTAGTAAGACTTTAGCATGGTCGTCATGATATTTCTACAATATACATGCAATGTCCTTTAGAATGGGATGGCCTTCTACATTATGTTCTTATGTAACCATGTATGCATGTCATTATGTTTCCACATTTGAATATGGATTATCGAAGAAATGATTAGAGTCCCATGCAAAATGCATGGATTTTAAAGCATGTGTCTCATGATGTCTTCATAGTGTAGGTTCTCATGTCTTACCTTTCAATGTGCTTTCCAACAACCACATGATTGACTTTGCTACCGCATCATCGATTTTTTGGTGTCCTCCACTCACTTCTACAACTCATTCTTGTAGCATTGTCTCCAACAATACTACCAAAAGTTAATGGTCTTTTTCTATCACCTCTCGATTGTCCTGTGACTACCCTATTCTTGGTGAGTGTGTGGTGCTTGACATTGGCAAGGGTTCTTTGCTTGTTAAGATGTTCTCTCTTGCATCCTTGTGCCGTATGGAGATGGGTGAATGAGCAAGTAAATAATAGTGTGAGCAAGTGTGTAGGAAATGACCAAATCTACTCTAATGGAAGTGTTGCATAAGAAGCTTAAGAGAACAAGAGAAGTTTAAAGGAGAAATAAAGAGCTCTTGAGGCACACAGGTTCCGAAGGACGTAAAGGAGCAAGTTGAAAGGCATCTCAACTCCAAGAAAATTAGGATTGGAGGACTACCAAACAATTGGAATATATAGAAAATAGTGGGAGCGAGACCTTTAATAAACTCAACAAAGCTCTACCAAGAATTGAGTGGGGAGATGCAAAATTGAGCTGGGAGATGCATATTTTGACATTGGTAAGGAAGGAGCTCGTGCAATTCCCACTCACTTTCAACACAAGAAAGGAAAGAACATAAATTATTAGATAGTCCAACAAGGTGAAAGGACTTCCACTGTCGATTGCGAGGAACTCACAAAATTTCAGCTAAAGAGCAAAGCCTCTGAGCTTGAAAAGGTAAAGGTAGCTATACAAAAGAAGGCAGCTTACAAAGGTAAAGGCAACTACAAAAGAAGGCAAGTGGGCTGTCTCTTGAGATGGCAAGGCATTCATCGAGGACTTCAAAGCAAAACCAATGGACCTCAATCTAATAACTAATTTATGATGTCCCTTTTCTTTCTCTTTTTCTATTTTGGTTTCTCAAATGTAATAGTGGAACCAGTTGTAATTGACACTTCATGTGATTATCTCATGTCTTGATATAAAAACCTTTTGCCTCTTTAAAAAAAGACCAAATTTTAATTCTATAAGAAAAGGACTCGTCAAGTGTTACAAGTAGTCATAGCTACAAAAGACATGCCTATGCAACAAAGTGTTTGTGTAATAAGTCTCACATACTCGTCTCAAGACACAAACCTATCTCTACCTTGAGGAGCACTAGCTTGACAGTTCATCTAAAACCTCACTCAGAGACACAACTAATGGGAACCCATTCTACCTCAAGCTTCTCACTTACATAAACTAAAGAAACATCTAGACTCGATTGCTACTATTATCGTAGCACACAACATTGGCACGTTCTCTTGGAGGGAGATTGGCTTGATTTCTGATGCCCACCATCTCAAGCCGAAGATCATTCAGGGCCTTGTCTAGGTCATTGACTCTGGGTTCTTTAGCAGCAGGGGCCGGGGGAGTAGGAAGGAGGGTGACTCGTGGGTGAGGCTGGGGAAATCTTCCAGGCGGAGGTTGAGGATATACTCCTTCTTGAGGTAAGCATCTAAGGGAGGACCATACATTTGAGGTGGAGGCGGTGGATACATCCCTGATGAGGGGTGGGGGTATGCCCCTAAGTTAGACCCCCCAGGTTGTTGTTGCAAGAATTGAGGGGGTTGCAGAGGGACAATCGTCTTCTTTGAAGCGGGGTCAGACTGAACTTTATCAAACTTTTGAGCAATCTCATGTGCTAGCACCATAGTTTCTGGATTCTCCCATTTAAGCTTGAGGCGGAATTCATCACTTGCTCCTGCTACAAGGTAGCCCAGCACATGCCAGCACATGCTGTCATTCCAGCTCAAAATCCGGCATTGTCCTCCTGCATGGCAATTAAAACGGTCCAGGAGCACGGCCGCTCAATCCACATATCGATGCGCCGTCTCACCTTTTGACTGCTTCAAGTTTGCCACCTACAGGTACACATTCTCTGACTCCTGTTCTTTGCCGAAATACTCAATCATCGCTGCTGTTAACCTTGGCCAGCTTTGGTGAACGTCGTCAGCCTGCTTCTCATACCACACTTGAGCCAAACCTTCTAGAAATGTGGGAAGAACCAATAGCCATCTATCTTCAGTAAGAAAGTTGGGAGAAACACAACAGTGCTTGAAGGTCACAAGATACTCATTTGGATTTTCTTCAACCCATCCACAGAACACGGGAATGTCAGCCATGCTTGAAAAATGGAAAAGAGAGAGTTGAAATGAGGCTTATCTATTCGCAAACAATGAAAAGAGGTAGCTTGAACTGAAAATCAGGTGAAGATACATCCACAAAGCACACATAGGTAGGGTAGGGTGTGACTGGTGTATTGTGAAATACTACACGGGAAGAATCTTCAGCATAGAATAGCTCGTAGACAATCTTAAAAGGACCAACCCTCATGATATCGCATCCATCTTTACAAGCGAGGATTAGAGACACGGCGCTGCATGAGGTTGTTCATCAAGGCATACAAGAGTGCCATGACAAATGTCAACAATTGGAGAGCTTGCACATCACCTTCAGCTTCTTCCAGTTCTTGTAATCGCCATGCTATTTTTTCAAGGGGTGTGCGGTCTAGCATCCTTCTTTTGAGCAATGTCCTTGAGGACCTTTCTGATGATCTTCTGAAGACGGTAAACTCGTATCAAATATGCCCAACACTTAGTTTCATGATGACCATAACCTTTGCAATACTTACAAATGATCACTCTCCTTCATGGCTTGTCGCTTTGTTGGAGCGGTGCTTCCACTCGCTTCGTGCGTGATTGAAGTACAACCTTCACGTGCCAAGAAATCAGCAACTATATTTTGAGCTCGAGGGATATGCTAAATTTTTACCTCTTCAAATTGTTGGCAAAGTTCTAATGCTTGTTGATGTCGTGGAACCAAGCCTTCGCTCTGCACCTTCCACCTTCCACTAACTTGTTCACACATGAGTTGAGAATCTCCTTGCACCTCAAGTTGCTTGATGCGATGTTCTTGCACCTTTTGTAGCCCAAAAATGAGTGCTGAGTACTCAACTTGGTTGCAAGTACTTGCTGGTGAAGACTTGTTATAACAATACACCTCACCCCCTGGTGAAGTGAGCTTCACACCCACACCAACAGCCTTGGTCGAAGGTTTGTATGCGTCGTCAAATTGGAGGAGCTAAGATGTCATCACACCAAGACTAAAATCCAGACATCCCAAGTTTCTCGGTAGTCCAAGATAGGTAGAAGGAGAGGGTGGGGAGAATTCCATACTTGAGCAAGACGTTCAGCACCAAATAAACTTGCAATCCTTTGTTGATAGTTTATCTTTAGACCAAAAAAAATTACAACTTGAAGCTCAAAATGAGGCACAAAAGGTTGATTAGGTACAAAGGGATTCCTTGGGCGAAACCTTACCAACCATAGCGAGACCTAGAAACCTTACCAACCATAGTGAGATCGACAAGAAATCGTTCAAGACGAGCTTATCCATAGGAATTAATAAGCAGATGCGCCAAATCTCCCTCAAGCTTGGGGAGCATCCCACCCTTCGAAGAATGTCACCCTTTTAATTACCTCCGATGCAGCAAGTAGTGTGGGGGTTAAAGGTCACTGTGCCTTTACCCCGGTTATGTACAATACTCAAACACATATATAAATGAATGAAAAAGAAGATTAGGGTGTTCTGCACCCACCAAAACTTGTGTGGCTCTCTGTTTCTCTCACTCTCTCCTCCGTTCTTGCTTCCGTTGAGAGCACTCTCAACTGGTATCAGAGCTCAGGTGATCTAGCTGAGCGTACGTGAATGCCTGGAAGCTCAGCAGCTCTATGGGAGGAAGGAGAAGCTTTGTGGGAAGCTTTGCGGGTGACTTTACTTGCATCTGAGTGTGCAGAGACCTTGGAGGAACCTTTGGAAAAGTCACTTTGGTTTTGCAAAGTGGTTTTGAGAGCCTGTTAAGTGTTACAAAGAAAAAGACGTTTTTTAAGCTTTTCCTTGTTCCGTTCGACGACAGAGACTCCGTATTGACTTGTAGAGGCAACTACTGCTTGCTTTTGGTGTCCACTTCACTTCAGGAGCTTGGAAACACCTTCATTCTTGAATCTGGGATCATTTCATTGGATTTCTGACTCACTGTGTCAGTTCCTACATTTTTCTACCTAGGTGTTGAAACTCAAGTTTGGAGGAACCATTTGCAGATCTGTCAGTTCCGATGGACTCAGGAGGTCCTAAAACTTCTATGTTGCTCATCATTCACACTCCGGTGGAGTTTACAAACCGTTCAGTTTCCAAAAACGTTTTTCAGTGTGTGTGTTGGACCCAGTGATTGAGACCACAGTTTCCAAAACCGTCTATCCCATTGCGTTTCAGATGCCTTAAAACCCCTACTTGTCAGTTCTTGCGCGATTCGGTGGAGTATTTTCAGAGTTATAGATCTATGTGTATTGGATTTCGTCTCTCTGTTATGCATTTTTCATTATAAGGTTTTGAAACCTTAGATTTATGCCACATGGCAGTGGATAAGTGTTGACTCCCATTTCTCACTCATCGGTTAGGATTTTGGAGTTTCAGCAGAAGAGAGATATTTGCATATTTTCTTGCTGAGTCCGATTATGCAATGGCATCCATGTTTTGAGGCATCTCAGGTTCTATTTTCAGTAGCGGTCATTACCGTGGGACCATGATTTCTTGAGAATACCTTATGCAAATCACTCTGGTTGTAGTTTGAGCCGTGTGCGCTCATTCGTGGTGTGCATTGGGTTGCAGTGGATGATTTATAGGCCATTTGGATGCGTTGCAATCCTTATTGGATGCGCTGATAGACCCAGATTGCCTTGTGGGATGCTATTTTTTATGGACGCTTTGCACATGGATGCTATTTTATGCTGAGGGACAACTTTGACACATTGTAGGTGATGCACTGATAGTGTTATGCTCTCTTGGATGAGATATTATTGATGCTATGCCCATCGACGGTGTTTATGCTTGAGCCATTTGGCACTTATTGGCATTTTGGATTGCCATTGCAGCTGGCATTTTCTTTTGGGCCAGATTTGCTCATATGGATGCATAGTACATGCACATGAGTCAGCTGTATCTTTTGATGCTTTGAGCTTTGAGTTTTGGTGATATTTTACTCTATTGTGGCATACACATTTGGGTGCACCTAGTATTTGGTGTGATTCTCTCTTGCAGGCACTAGCATTTGGGATTTTGCTTTATTTGCATCATGGCATCCTATTCCATGTTTGAAAAGGAGTTTTTCAACATTAAAAAGTTTGATGGGACAAACTTTTCTTTGTGGAAAGAATAGATAAGGGATGTGCTTATTCAAAAGAAGCCGATTAAACCCTTGGCAGGGATTGAAGCTAAGCCTGCAAATATGTCTGAGGATGATTAGAATGAGTTGGATGCATCAGCAAAGTCTACTATTAGACTTCATCTTGCAGAGTCAATTTATTTCACAGTAGTAAATGAGCAGACTATAGAAGATTTGTGGAAGAAACTGTGTGCCACTTATGAGAAGGAAATTCCCTCTAATAAAGTTTACCTCATGAAGAGGTTGTTTGAGCTGCAGATGAAGGAAGGGGTCTCCATTGCTTCTCGCTTGAATGAATTCAATATTACTTTCAGCCAGCTTCAGGCTCAGAAGATGAATTTTGATGCGGAGACTAAGGCAATATTTCTCTTATGTTCATTGCCATCCTCGTGGGATACCTTCCGTACAGCTGTCAGTAACTCTGCACCTAGTGGAGTACTAAAATTTGATGATGTTGTGGGTAGCTTGTTGGCCAAGGAGATTAGACGGAAGTCTATGGACGGCAACAAGTAGGATGCAGTCTTAAATGTGCAAAGGGGCAGATCACAGTTCAGAGGGAAGTCCCAAGAAAGAGGGAAGTCTTGTAGCAAATCCAGGGCACAGAACGTTGAGTGTTTTCACTGTGGCAAGAAGGGCCATATGAAAAAGGATTACTACAAGCTGAAAAGGGAGAAAAAGGATAAGAAAAAGAATGCAAATTGGGGTGCAAATCAGAAGGAAGAGAGTCCAAGGAAGGACAAAGGAAAAGTGAAGATCGAGGAGATCAATGCAGTCACACATGATAGTGACAATGACATTCTCTTCATGTCTAGTTTATCTGCAGAGTTGCTTCACTTCAAAAGATGCATATTCCCAGGATTGGATTTTGGATTTTGGTGCTTCATTCCATGTTTCTCCCCATAGGGAATGGTTCTCCACTTATGACAATGGAAAGACAGGTTGTGTGCATCTTGGAAATGACTATGCATGTGACATAGTGGGAGCAGGTGACATAAAGTTTTCTTTTGCAAATGGGTCTGCATTTGTTTTGAAACATGTGAGACATGTGCCTAAGTTGACCAACAGTCTATTTTAGTGGGTCAACTAGATGATGCTGGTTTTCACACCACTTTTGGCTTTCAGAGTTGGAAAATTCAGAAGGGCTCTATGCTTTTGGCCAGGGGTGCCAAGTGTGGGACTTTGTATCCCTTACATGTATCAGGGGTGTTTGATCATGTTGTTGCAATAACCGAGCAGCCAAGTACTTCTTTGTGGCATTGCAGGTTGGGGCACATGAGCCAGAATGGAATGAAACTCTTATGCCGTTTGGGTTATGTACCGCATTTGAGTTTCTCTGATTTTGAATTTTGTGAGCACTGTCTCTATGGGAAGCAGACTAAGTCAGCCCATAAAAGAAGGAAAAAGAAAGAGTTTAAAAAGCTTGATTTGGTGCATTCAGACGTATGTGGTCTCATGCCTACACGGTCATTAGGCGAGGCTGAATACTATGTGACATTCATTGATGATGCAACTAGGAAATTGTGGGCTTAACGCTATAGCTCGGAAGAGTGATGTGTTCCAGGTATTTCAGAGATGGCTGGCATTGGTTGAGAATCAGTCAAGTAGAATGCTTAAATGCCTACGGACTAACAATGGTGGAGAGTATCTCTCTCATGACTTTCAGCATTTCTGTGATACATGTGGGATTAAGAGGGAGCTCACATCCCCTCGCACTCCAGAGCAAAATCCAGTTGCAGAAAAGATGAACCGTACCATTCAAGAAAGGTTGCAATGCATGCTTTCTAATGCAAGTCTTTCTGGTGGTTTTTGGGCTGAGGCAATGAAGACTACAGTGCATGTGATCAATAGATCACCTAGTAAGAGTTTGGATGGTGGTATTCCTGAAGAGGCATGGAGTGGCAAGAAGCCCTCTTACTCTCATTTGCGTATATTTGGGTGTGAGGCATATGCACATGTGCCAAAAGAGCTTCGAAAGAAGCTAGATCCTATGTCTAGGAAATGCATCTTTCTGGGTTATGGTGAAAGTGGAGAGATGGGCTATCATCTTTGGGATCCAGAAGCAAAGAAGATCATACGCAGCCATGATGTAGTCTTCAATGAGAAGAAGATGCGTAAGGCACCCATGAGAGATGTGGAAATGAGGAGAATCACTTTCCAGGATGTGAATCCACCTGCATATGTTGATAGACAGCAAGTTGTCCATGCACCAAATGTGCAAGAAATGGTACCACCAAGTACTCCCACAGGTATACAATCAAGGATAGATGATGAATCATCTATTGGTGGAAATGATGAGCCAAATGTGGCTGATATGCAGGTGGGACAGCAAGCTGAAATGCCCTTGAGAAGATCATCTAGAGTGTCTTGAACGCTGAGAAGATCATCTAGAGTGTCTTGAACGCCTGATAGGTTTGTTCCAGGGGTAGACTATGTGATGCTTACTGATTGCGGGGAGCCTTCTTGCTATAGAGAGGCTATGATGCGCGAGGATCAACTCAAGTGGGAGTATGCTATGCAATCAGAGTTATGCAATCAGAGATGAGTTCACTTATGAAGAATAAGACTTGGGACTTGGTTTCTTTGCCACATGGAAAGAAAGCATTGCCATGTAAATGGGCCTACAAGATGAAGGTCACAGGTGATGATGTGCCTAGGTACAAGGCCCGTTTAGTTGCTAAAGGGTTCAAGCAAGAGAAGGGTGTGGAATTTGGTGAGATATTCTCTCCAGTTGTGAAGATGCACACTATGATGCATGCTTGGACTAGTGGCAGCAGAAGATATGGAGCTTATGCAGATGGATGTCAAGACAGCTTTCTTGCATGGGGATCTGCATGAGGAAATTTACATGGTGCAACTGGAAGGCTTTGAAGAAAAGGGCAAAGAGCATTTGGTTTACAAGCTGAAGAAGAGTCTCTATGGTCTTAAGCAAGCGCCTAGAGAATGGTATCAGAAGTTTGATGCTTTCATTCGGTCCCAGGGTTTTAGGAGTGAAATTGATCACTACCTCTTCCCTAAAAGGGCTAAGGATAATAGCCTGATAATCCTGGCACTATATGTGGATGATATGCTATTGGCTAGCAAGAATACTTATGAGCTAGATGCATTAAAGGCCAAGTTGCATGAGGCCTTTGATATGAAGGATTTGGGACTTGCATGTCATATTCTTGGTATGCGCATCACGCATGATCGGAGTAGGAAACTCCTTTGGCTTTCACAGAATGAGTATGTTACAAAAGTATTGCAGCGTTTCAATATGGAGGGGGGGAAGGCAGTGAGTATTCCATTGCCTCCATATGTGAAACTGAGTCATACAGATAGTCCCAAATCAAATGAGGAGAGGGCCATGATGGCAAGGTTCCTCATGCATCAGCGGTTGGGAGTCTTATGTATGCTATGATAGCTACTAGACCAGACATTGCATTTGCAGTGGGAGTTGTTAGCCGATATATGGCTAATCCAAGAAAGAGGCATTGGGAGGCAGTTAAGTACATCATGAGGTACATGAATGTTACCAAGGAGATGTGCATCAGCTTTGGTAGAGGAGACATGCGTGTACTTGGGTACACAGATTCAGGCTATGCAGGGCATGTGGATAGTAGGAGATCCACTTTTGGTTATGTGTTCACCTTTACAGGTGGTGCAGTGTCGTGGATGTCTCGCGCACAGAAGTGCATTGCTTTGTCTACCACAGAGGCTGAGTATGTTGTAGCCACAGAGGGTTGCAAGGAGGCTATATGGCTTGATCAGCTAGTGGGAGATTTGGGTATTCATACAGGTGTACCAACATTGCATAGTGATTCTATGAGTGCTATTCAACTAGCACGGAATCCGGTCTTTCATGCAAGGACCAAACACATTGAGGTCAGGTACCATTTCATCAGGGAGGTACTTGAGGACAAGTGCATAGAGCTTGTCAAGGTTCATACAGATGATAACCCTGCAGATATGCTGACGAAGAGTCTACCTAGTCAGCGGTTTGAGTATTGTCGTGTATTGATGGGCATTGGATAGTATGCTCACTGGTTGTTCTCCCTTAAAGGCACATTGTCCTTTAAGTGGGAGGTTGGGGGGGTTAAAGGTCACTGTGCCTTTACCTCGGTTATGTACAATACTCAAACACATATATAAATGAATGAAAAAGAAGATTAGGGTGTTCTGCACCCACCAAAACTTGTGTGGCTCTCTGTTTCTCTCACTCCCTCTTCTGTTCTTGCTTCCGTTGAGAGCACTCTCAAGTAGCTCGATCACCGCACAATGAGTAGAATTGAAATCAACGTCCTCCCAGTGTATAACTAGTTCTTCACCTTGAGTCATCCACAGTTTATCATTCCACCCATCATCTCCTTGAACAGTGCATTGTACAATCAGTTGTTAAAGATCGACATGAAGATCAAGAAAGAGATCTCGCCAATTGGTAGCTATAATGAGCAGAGGGTGTGGTGTGCGTCCAAGGAGTGCGTCCAAGGAGTGAACTTGAAAAAGTTCAGAATCTACAATCTAGTATCAGATATGAATAGAGCACATTAAATGAAGTACTTTTGCTTTTTACAACAAGAGGAAACTCCCTACGGTTAGAGAGTTACAGTTCATGAGATTTCACCATATAAGCAATATCTTTACACTTTCATCACTTCCTATTTGCTGGCCCATTGGTAAGTCTTGCTTTTGTGAACGGGGAGATCTTGGGTTCAATTCCCACTCTGTAATAAAAAGAGAGGACAGTACAGGAGAAGAGAAGAGGAAGAGGATAGGGGCGCGAGATCTTTTGCAGGAGTCCGAAAAGTCTGTTTGCAACACGCAGGTGCGCCAGAACAATTGCAATTTGTCCGCGATGCGCAGATGCGCCAGAAGATGCAAGAACTCAAAAAATAGTCGCAATTCGTGATCTATCCGCGACGCGCAGATGCGCTAGCTGTGACCAAGGGGTGTGCGGGTGTTGCAGATGCGCATGAGCGGTTTTGCAGGCACGGTTGACTAGAAGATGCATGGCGCTGTGCAGGAACTGTAGGCTAAAGGCGTAGAAACTGAGAGGTTCTACAGCCGCAGAGACGGAGAACTACGAGCAAAAGATACGTAGATTGGAGGCACAGAAGCAAAGAACCACACACGGAATGTGCTGCAGAACTACACCCAACCGTAGGAGTAACGAATTTTACACCATTAGCCGTGGAGATTGTGATCCCAGCAGCCACACCAATTCTATTAATTAGAAAAGAATTCGAGGTGTGAGGCTAGACGCTAGGCATGGCGACGCTCAAGGGCCATGGAGGAAAAGGGAACATGAGGGAAAAAGCATTAACATAGGTGGGGAAAAAAGATTAGGGGGGGTGGGAATGAAGAGAGGGACTATGGCACAAGGGGGAAGGAAGAGGGGGAAAAGGAGCATGTACATGATGGGAGGTGGAATGTAGAGATGGAGACATCAAGGGAAGAGAGTCATGCTTTATTGGAAAGATGGGGGGGGAAATTAAAGTACTAGCTAGTGGCTTTACAAGAATGAGCATGTTCTATCAAGGAATAGCCCCCTCCTTTTATAGCCAAGAGAGGGGTTCTTTGCCAATAAATGCATCCTCCCACATGCATGGTGTGTGTGGAAGAGTGTCCCATGTGGGCTAGGTGATTACGCACTCTTGATTGTGTGCGACAACCCTTTGCCTCATTTTTCCACATATATCAACCCCCATATCCCAAGTTTAAGATGAGAGTGCTCTCAACGGAAGCAAGAACGGAAGAGGGAGAGAGAGAAATAGAGAGCCACACAAGTTTTGGTGGGTGCAGAACACCCTAATCTTCTTTTTCATTCATTTATATATGTGTTTGAGTATTGTACATAACTAAGGTAAAGGCACAGTGACCTTTAACCCCCACAACCTCCCACTTAAAGGACAATGTGCCTTTAAGGGAGAACAACCAGTGAGCATACTATCCAATGCCCATCAATACATGACAATACTCAAACCGCTGACTAGGTAGACTCTTCGTCAGCATATCTGAGGGTTATCATCTATATGAACCTTGACAAGCTCTATGCGCTTGTCCTCAAGTACCTCCCTGATGAAATGGTACCTGACCTCAATGTGTTTGGTCTTTGCATGAAAGACCGGATTCCGTGCTAGCTGAATAGCACTCATGGAATCACTATGCAATGTCGGTACACATGTATGAATCCCCAAATCTCCCACTAGCCGATCAAGCCATATAGCCTCCTTGCAACCCTATGTGGCTGCAACATACTCAGCCTCTGTGGTAGACAAAGCAACGCACTTCTGTGCGTGAGACATCCACGACACTACACCACCTGCAAAGGTAAACATATAACCAGAAGTGGATCTCCTACTATCCATATGCCCTGCATAGTCTGAATCTGTGTACCCAAGTACATGCATGTCTCCTCTACCAAAGCAGATGCACATCTCCTTGGTACCCTTCATGTACCTCATGATGCACTTAACTGCCTCCCAATGCCTCTTTCTTGGATTAGCCATCCCACTGCAAATGCAATGTCTAGTCTAGTAGCTATCATAGCATACATAAGACTCCCAACTGCTGATGCATAAGGAACCTTGGCCATCATGGCCCTCTCCTCATTTGATTTGGGACTATTTGTATGACTCAGTTTCACATATGGAGGCAATGGAGTACTCACTGCCTTCCCCCCCTCCATATTGAAACGTTGCAATACTTTTGTAACATACTCTTTTTGTGAAAGCCAAAGGATTTCCTACTCCGATCACGCGTGATGCGCATACCAAGAATATGACCTGCAAGTCCCAAATCCTTCATATCAAAGGCCTCATGCAACTTGGCCTTTAATGCATCTAGCTCATAAGTATTCTTGCTAGCCAATAGCATATCATCCACATATAGTGCCAAGATTATCAGGCTATTATCCTTAGCCCTTTTAGTGTAAAGGCAGTGATCGATTTCACTCCTCCTAAAACCCTAGGACCGAATGAAAGCATCAAACTTCCGATACCATTCTCTAGGCGCTTGCTTAAGACCATAGAGACTCTTCTTCAGCTTGTAAACCAAATGCTCTTTGCCCTTTTCTTCAAAGCCTTCCGGCTGCACCATGTAAATTTCCTCATGCAAATCCCCATGCAAGAAAGCTGTCTTGACATCCATCTGCATAAGCTCCATATCCTCTAATGCCACTAGTCCAAGCATGCATCTAAGTGTGGTCATCTTCACAACCGGAGAGAATATCTCATCAAAGTCCACACCCTTCTCTTGCTTGAACCCTTTATCGACCAAATGGGCCTTGTACCTAGGCACATCATCACTTGTGACCTTCATTTTGTAGACCCATTTACATGGCAATGCTTTCTTTCCATGTGGCAAAGAAACCAAGTCCCAAGTCTTATTCTTCATAAGTGAACTCATCTCTGATTGCATAGCATACTCCCACTTGTGTTGATCCTCCGCATCATAGCCTCTCTGTAGCAAGAAGGCTCCCTGCAATCAGTAAGCATCACATAGTCTACCCCTGGAACAAACCTATCAGGCGGTCTAGACACTCTAGATGATCTTCTCAAGGGCATTACAGCTTGCTGTCCCACCTGCATATCAGCCACATTTGGCTCATCATTTCCACCAATAGATGATCCATCATCTACCCTTGATTGTATACCTGTGGGAGTACTTGGTGGTACCATTTCTTGCACATGTGGTGCATGGACAACTTGTTGTCTATCAACATATGCAGGTGGATTCACATCCTGAAAAGTGATTCTCCTCATTTCCACATCCCTCATGGGTGCCTTATGCATCTTCTTCTCATTGAAGACTACATCATGGCTGCGTATGATCTTCTTTGCTTTTGGATCCTAGAGATGATAGCCCATCTCTCCACTTTCACCATAACCCAAAAAGATGCATTTCCTAGACTTAAGATCTAGTTTCGAAGCTCTTTTGGCACATGTGCATATGCCTCACACCCAAATATACGCAAATGAGAGTAAGAGGGCTTCTTGCCACTCCATGCCTCTTCAGGAATACCACCATCCAAACTCTTACTAGGTGATCTATTGATCACATGCACTGCAGTCTTCATTGGCTCAGCCCGAAAACCACCAGAAAGACTTGCATTGGAAAGCATGCATTGCAACCTTTCTTGAATGGTACGGTTCATCTTTTCTGCAATTGGATTTTGCTCTGGAGTATGAGGGGATGTGAGCTCCCTCTTTTTCCCACGTGTATCACAGAAATGCTGAAAGTCATGAGAGAGATACTCTCCACCATTGTCAGTCCATAGGCATTTAAGCGTTCTACTTGACTGATTCTCAACCAAGGCCAGCCATTTCTGAAATACCTGGAACACATCACTCTTTCGAGCTATAGCATAAGCCCACACTTTCCTAGTTGCATCATCAATGAATGTCACATAGTATTCAGCCCCACCTAATGACCGTGTAGGCATGGGACCACATACGTCTGAATGCACCAAATCAAGCTTTTCAAACTATTTCTTTCCCCTTCTTTTATGGGCTGATTTAGTCTGCTTCCCATAGAGACAGTGCTCACAAAATTCAAAATCAGAGAAACTCAAATGGGGTACATAACCCAAATGGCATAAGAGTTTCATTCCATTCTGGCTCATGTGCCCCAACCTGCAATGCCACAAAGAAGTGCTTGGCTGCTCGGTTATTGCAACAATATGATAAATACCCCTGATACATGTAAGGGATACAAAGTCCCACACTTGGCACCCCTGGCCAAAAGCATAGAGCCCTTCTGAATTTTCCAACTCTGAAAGCCAAAAGTGGTGTGAAAACCAGCATCATCTAGCTGACCCACTAAAACAAGACTCTTGGTCAACTTAGGAACATGTCTCACATGTTTCAAAATAAATGCAGACCCATTTGCAAAAGAAAACTTTATGTCACCTACTCCCACTATGTCACATGCATAGTCATTTCCAAGATGCACACAACCTATCTTTCCATTGTCATAAGTGGAGAACCATTCCCTATGGGGAGTAACATGGAATGAAGCACCAGAATCCAAAATCCAATCCTGGGAATATGCATCATCTGAAGTGGTAAGCAACTCTGCAGATAAACTAGACATGAAGAGAACATCATTGTCACTATCATGTGTGACTGCATTGATCTCCTCGATCTTCACTTTTCCTTTGTCCTCCCTTGGACTCTCTTCCTTCTGATTTGCACCCCAATTTGCATTCTTTTTCTTATCCTTTTTCTCTCTTTTCAGCTTGTAGCAATCCTTTTTCATATGGCCCTTCTTGCCACAATGGTAACACTCAATGTTCCGTGCCCTGGATTTGCTACGAGACTTCCCTCTTTCTTGGGAGTTCCCCCTGAACTGTGATCTGCCGCTTTGCACATTTAAGGCTGCATCCTGCTTTTTGCCATCCATAGACTTCCGTCTAATCTCCTCGGCCAACAAGCTACCCAGAACATCATCAAATTTCAGTACTCCACCAGGTGCAGAGTTACTGATAGCTGTACGGAAGGTATCCCATGAGGATGGCAATGAACATAAGAGAAATATTGCCTTAGTCTCCGCATCAAAATTCATCTTCTAAGCTTGAAGCTGACTAAAAATAATATTGAATTCATTCAAGTGTGAAGCAATGGAGACCCCTTCCTTCATCTGCAGCTCCAACCTCTTCATGAGGTAAACTTTATTAGAGGCAGTTTCCTTCTCATAAGTGGCACACAGTTTCTTCCACAAATCTTCTGTAGTCTGCTCAGTTACTACTGTGAAATAAACTGACTCTGCAAGATGAAGTCTAATAGTAGACTTTGCTAATGCATCCACCAACTCATTCCAATCATCCTCAGACATATTTGCAGGCTTAGCTTCAATCCCTGCCAAGGGTTTAATTTGCTTCTTTTGAATAAGCACATCCCTTATCTGTTCTTTCCACAAAGAAAAGTTTGTCCCATCAAACTTTTTAATGCTGAAAAACTCATTTTCAGACATGGAAGAGGATGCCATGATGCAAATAAAGCAAAATCCCAAATGCTAGTGCCTGCAAGAGAGAATCACACCAAATACCAGGTGCACCCAAATGCGTATGCCACAATAGACTAAAATATCACCAAAACTCAAAAGCATCAAAAGATGCAGCTGAATCATGTGCATGTACTATGCATCCATATGAGCAAATCTGGCCCAAAAGAAAATGCCAAGTGCAATGGCAATCCAAAATGCCAATAAGTGCCAAATGGCTCAAGCATAAACACCGTCCATGGCATATGCATCAATAATATCTCATCCAAGAGAGCATAACACTATCAGTGCATCACCTGCAATGTGTCAAAGCTGTCCCTCAGCATAAAATAGCATCCATGTGCAAAGCGTCCATAAAAATAGCATCCCACAAGGCAATATGGGCCTATCAACGCATCTAATAAGGACCGCAATGCATCCAAATGGCCTATAAATCATCCACTGCAACCCAATGCACACCACGAATGAGCGCACACACTACTCAAACTGCAACCAGAGTGATCTGCATAAGGTATGCTCAAGAAATCATGGTCCCACGGTAATGACCGCTACTGAAAATAGAACCTGAGATGCCTTAAAACATGGGCACCATTTCATAATCGGACTCAACAAGAAAATCTGCAAATATCTCTCTTCTGCCAGAACTCTAAAATCCCAACCGATGAGTGAGAAATGGGAGTCAACACTTATCCACTACCATGTGGCATAAATCTAAGGTTTCAAAACCTTAGAATGAAAAATGCATAACAGAGAGACGAAATCGAATACACAGAGATCTATAACTCTAAAAATCCTCCACCAAATTGCGTAAGAACTGACAGGTAGGGGTTTTTGGGCATCCGGAACGCAATGGGATAGACGGTTTTGGAAATCGTGGTCTCAATCACTGGGTCCAACACACGGACTAAAAAACGTTTTTGGAAACAGAGCTGTTTGTAAACTTCACCGGAGTGCAAATGATGAGCAACATAGAAGTGTTAGACCTCCTGAGTCCACTGAAACTGACAGATCTGCAAATGGTTACTCCAAACTTGAGTTCCAACACCCGGGCAGAAAAACGCAAAAACTGACACAGTGAGTCAGAAATCTAATGAAATGATCCCAGATTCAAGAATGAAGGTGTTTCCAAGCTCCTGAAGTTAAGTGGACACCAAAAACAAGCAATAGTTGCCTCTACAAGTCAATACGGAGTCTCTGTCATCGAACGGAACAGGGAAAAGCTCAAAAAAAACAACTTTTCCTTTGAAAACACTTAACAGGCTCTCAAAACCACTTCGCAAAACCAAAGTGACTTTTCCAAAGGTTCCTCCAAGGTCTCTACACACTCGGATGCAAGTAAAGTCACCCACAAAGCTTCCCACAGAGCTTCTCCTTCCTCCCACAAAGCTGCTGAGCTTCAAGCATTCACACACGCTCAGCTAGATCACCCGGGCTCTGATACCAGTTGAGAGTGCTCTCAATGGAAGCAAGAACGGAAGAGGGAGAGAGAGAAATAGAGAGCCACACAAGTTTTGGTGGGTGCAGATCACCCTAATCTTCTTTTTCATTCATTTATATATGTGTTTGAGTATTGTACATAACCGGGGTAAAGGCACAGTGACCTTAACCCCCACATAAGATACTCCCTTGGCCTCTTCCCAATTTTATAATACGTTCAAACATCTAGGAGGAATGCCCAACTTCATGAGATTGTAAGCCCTAATTGGTTGTTGTATAGCAAGAACCTCAAAGCTTTTTTATGGAGCTTAGTTTTCCAAAAAATCTCCATGGCTTGAGACATAAAAGAAGAGAGATCTCGAGACATCAATGCAGTAAAGGCAAGTAAAACTGGACATAAGACAAAATAATGGACTGGACAATTCAAAGCCAAACATGCAAAGGCCGAGTGGAGATCTTCCAATATTCTAACTTGTCCTGAATTTGGTTGAATACCCAAGACATTTGCTGCTTATTGCTGATTTTCCAGCGAATTGAATAACCCAAATGCCTTACTATGTGCTCAAGATGAACAATCTGACCTGGCCAAATAAGAGCATGCCAGTCACAAAGCTTGAGAGGCAAGAGTTTTGATTTTTGAAAATTAATATTTAGACTAACTGCCAAACCAAAATAAAAAAGAATCATCTGTATAAGCCTGTGCAATAAAAGGCCATGAGCCAAGAATCTGTAGCCCCACAAGCTATCCAGTATCAACAAGATGATCCATATAAAGAAGCAAAGGATGAGAAGCAATAGCATAGAGCAAAGCAATGAGAGGGAATCCCTGTTGGACTGACCGTCCCAGAGTCCAAGACTCAGACAAATGATTCCCTATAAAGCATTGAGTAGTGGAATCAGGGTAAAGCCGATAAATGGCATTAACAAGCTTTGGCCCAAAACCAAGTCTGGACATGGTTTGAGAGACATAATCTCACTGTACGGTATCAAATGCCTTTGCCACATCCACCTGCATGACCAAAACATCTTTATCAAAATATTTAGCATATTCCATTGCAGTGAGAGTATTGGAGATATTATCATGTATATGCCTTCTTGAAACAAAACCATATTGCCTGAGATGAAGACCATCATGAAGAATATCCTTTATCTGGTGAACCAACATTTTGGCAAGAAGTTTATATATAACAGGCATCAAAGTGATGGGTCTCCAGTCCAGCCATACTCTCACAGAGGAGTTTTTTGGGCACAAACTTGAAGAAACCATGCTTCTAAGTAGAAGGAAGATGTTGATGTTGCCAGGCTACATTAATGAGCTGCAAGATTGGACCCTTCAATTCAGCCTGGGAGGCAACAAAAAATTCAACTGTCAAACCATCCTAGCTAGGGGATTTATGTTTACCCAAATGCTTGAGAGCATCATCCAATTCAATATCTGAAAAAGACATTTCCAGCAATTAAGCTTTTTGCAAAGAAACAATAGGAGAGACAAGATCAAAAAATTTGCTCCGAGCCAATGCAACCTGAGGAGGAGAAGAAGAAGATGGCTGAGAAAAGAGAAGCTGAAAATGATCCAAACATTGTTTTTCAAGCTGAGATAAAGTCTAGGTCCAAGTACCATCTAGTTTTTTGACTCTCATGATAGACTGACTTTGTCTATGTGCATGCAAATTCCAGAAAAAAAAATTTGAGGAACAACCCTTATCTAGCAAAGGCTTAACTCTAGCCCTTGTCTGCCATTGGAAAGCTTGCATTTATCATTGGCATCAATGATGGAAGAAGCACAAGACAATGAACCCTGTTCAGAAGAGGAAAGAGACCTTTGATGGGGCTAATCTGTACCAAAGACTGCTTTTGTGATTTTGCCCACTGGATTTGATGCCTGGTTTCTGCCATGTACCACTTTCCATAATCCTTAATGACATTTTGAATGCGATGCACAAAAGAGTTCCAAGCAAAGTCAATGTCCTCCCAAGCATGTGATAATAATGGCTTGCAAGCCATTTGAATCATTTGCTGGAATTTTTCATGAGAAAGATATAATTGATTGACGTGCAAGTGTCTGACTAGAGAGAGCTGCATATCATCCAAAGGCATACCAAATGAAAAGTTCAGCCAAAGAGGAGTGTGATCATACAATTTTTGAGAATAGTCAGTCCACATTTGACATGTATAATCATCATATTGCTAAGCATGAATAAGATACAATCTGTCAAGCCTGGCCCAATACTCTATTAAAGCATTATGATGATATGTAAAGCCCAAAACTGAAGGGTGAGTTGCTGTCCATAAATCTGCAACATGAAGTGATGAAATCAAATCTTCCCATTGCTGAATTTCAGAGGGCAGCATATGAGATTTATGAGTAGTATTGTCCTTCTAGTGAGGATAATTATTGGAATCACCACAAAGTATAGCATTAGTGGACCAAGGATATTGCTTTATGGAATCCCACATTCGAGCTCTACAAGCTGAAGTTTGAGACACATACAAGGAACCAATTTCAAAAATGTCTCCATTGATCATGCAATGGATAATCATCCATCTACCACAAAGATCATTATATGCTACACAGGGCTGCAAATCATGTCTGGCTAAAATGCACACCCCAGACAATTGATCAAAGCCTGCATAGAATATATCATATTGTGAAAAAAATCCATGCTGGCCAGCAAAAGAATGTTGATTATGCTCTTGCAAACACACACAACATCTGGATGAGTTGTATTTACATAGTGCCAAAGGAGCCTCCATTTATTTGGGTTGCAGAGGCCCTGTATATTGTAAGAAGCACATTTAAGAGAAGCATGCATGAAAATATGTACAAGAAATATGTGTGGGTCTCAACGGTGACACACATGTCGTGGGGATGTTGAAGAGATGCCGATGGAGCCTTCACTCCAACCTACTCCTTGTGAGAGCAATGCAAGGCATGAGCCGTCCGCAAGTGTCACTCAGGCGGCCTCCAGAATGTTCCAATGTGTTTCCATGCGAGAAAGAGGGAAGAGGAAGAGGGGAGAAGAGAGGGGAGAACGGAGGGAGAAGGAGAAGGGAAGAGGGGAGTGAAGGGAGTGAAGGGGGATGGAGTGGCAAACACAAGGGCACTACAATGGAAACAAGGGAACACCCAAAACACTCTCTTGGAAGAGAAGAGGGAACTTGTATTCAAACTTGTGCAACCAACAATGAAGACCAAAGTCAAACATTTGGTCTTTTATACCAGTCACCTTTTGAAGGGAGGGCCAACCCTTTTCCTTTTAGCACTCTCCTTCTCTTTACAACCAAAGGCTCTTGGGCCCGCCGTAGGGTGCCAAGGCATACTGCTATCCTTTCCATCTCTCCCTACTAGAAGAAATAGTGCTTGTGTTAGCCATATTAAAGTGCTTGGGACAAACCTGGAATTAGGAGGTGGTACTAACCAGTTTCCAAATAGCGCTTGTGTTAGCCTTGTGCCTCCAAGGCTTAAGGGATTTGGGGATCAAACATCGTGAGCGCCCTCACGCCTTAAGTCATTTGGGGTTCAAAGCCCGTGAACGAGGCTCAAAACCTGGAGTGGCGAGGCTTAACTTCCGTGAGACACTTAACAGCAGCTTGCAGTTGGAACCTACAATCGTGGTAGCTGGAACCTATAACTTGGCAGTTGGAACATACCACCTATGCACGTTGCTTGCAATCGTTGTCCTCGAGATATTTGGGGATCAAACTCCCTGAGTTTGAGCTGTACTCCTTGGCTATTTTTGTTGAGGTAGACGTGAAATGTGCACGTTGTCTTGAGTCTTTGGTCTTGGGGTGTTAGCTAGAACCTACAATCTGTGCACGTTGCCTGGAATCTTTGGTCTTGGGATATTTGGGGATCAAACTCCCTAGGCTTGTCCGTTGAGGTAGATCATGAAGCCTAATCACCTCTAATCACTGATTACCCTGCATTCGACGACTGTACTGTTTGGATGTTAACAAAACAAGTAAACCTCTAAAAGAAAAGGGTCTTGCTGACCCTCAAAATCCAATTCCCTAACAAGATCATCTTCTTCACAAAGCGGAATACCCTTCTTGACTACATTGACCCATGCCTTTGAGATTGGGATATTAGAAGAGGTAGATGGTTGACCAGGAGAAGGAGCAGAAGCATCCCAATTACGGGATTGCAAAGGTCTTTGTTTGAGAGGCATTGTCTTCTTGGCAGGCTGCCATCCCTCATGAGAAGATGAATTATTTTCCACTTGCTTGCCCTTTCCTTTATCCTTACTTTGAGCTGAAATGGCATGACTCCCTGTATGAACTGAAGGCTTTGCCCCTTTGGCTTCTATCTTTTCCACATATGTCTTCTTACCTCCTTTATTAGATGGCTGGGGAATGGCAATTGGAGGAGGAGGATTAAATGAGAAGAAGTAGACTTACCACGGTTGCCTCGAACGCATACCGTCCGCCTGCACCAAAGTAGGGTTAGCCCTCCCTTCAAAATGTGGAAACTTTTTAAGTCCAAAAGTTTGACTTTGTACTTGCAACAGAGGAAATATCAAGGACACAGAGCAAGAGAGCAAGGACGAACAGAGAAAGGGATAGAGATCAACACAGCAAGCAAAAACGGGACTTGTGAAGCAGCTTTTATAAGCCAGTGTCAGGCTCTCTGTATTCGGAAAGAAAGAGCTCTGCCCATGCCTCTCTGGATTGTAGGTCTTCCCATGCCTCTCTTGATCCTTCTAGCGACACGGTCTCGGTCCTTTGTGGATACAGTACAAAATATTTCCAAAAGCATCCAACATAAAACAAAGACATAGTCCACGTATAAAAGGCAGTGTTCTTTTTGTTCTGGAACCATCCGTGAAACATAACGTTGGCATCTACAAGGGCGCGATGTGTTGTTAGTCTTGTTTCCACGATTCCTTGTGGACTTCAGGCTCAGAGGTAGGCATGTTCAACAAATTCATTCGCAAGCCCAAAGCAAACAAGCCTTCGAAACCATGGATGGGAAATTGACCTAACTTGTAGCAATCGAGATCGACATAGAGAGCAAGAGATCCAATTGATACAACTGACTATCCACATTTTTGCAAGGGAAATTCCACCTATAACCAATGGAAGCCAGCAAAGCCAGTAAGTGCATATGTTTGTTTTAATCAATGAGAAAATCCTGATTTTGGAAGGCAACCGAGCATGCAGATGACACAGCAACATAGAATGATTTTAACTTCGTATCAGTCCAGATGAGACTTTGAGCACTCCCCAATCTCTTTCGCAGTAGGCAAAGGTGAGAACCTTGAGAATTGCATGCACATAGGGCACAATCAACACAAACCAAATCCCACATAGTCCAACACGAAAAAATGAGCAAACACCCTTGCCAAAATTTATCGTCAAAGATGCCTTCGCCACGAAGTATGTCCACGTCCTCCTGGAAAACCTTCAAAGAAGTTCCTTTGGTCGCAGGGCCCTTTTGAACTTGCCCCCCAGACGACTCTCACAGTGGAGTATACTCTGCAAATAATCAACAATACAACATTGTTGTTACCCAGATGTTGGAGTTTTGCATGTTGCTAACTGGAGACGGATGGACATCATGATGTATGCTGAATGGAACACCAACCAACACAACCTCTCCTATACAAATGCTTGACACACAAACGAAGCATGAACACTAATCACACCAAATCGTGTTCTAGCAGATTACGCCTATCGAAATACGACCTCAGGATAAACCTTGCGATAAAAAAGGTACGTAAATTGAGCAGCCTTAACAGATCTCCGGTGAGATTGGAGTCACAAGTTACCATCAAGGATCGCGCGTCTAAAAGCCCCGGAGGTGGAGAAGCTGTGTAATGGCCAAGCCCACACCGTAATCTTGTTTGCGATCCGAGGGCCTCTACCTCGGTCGTCCTGTTGCGTATCAGTCTGTCCTGTGACGCTTGGTTGCTACCAAAAACGACTTAGCACATAAGAATTCCAAAGCTCCACTTCTAAATTGAACGTACAGTCACACAAACGGAATTTCAACCTACAAGTCACGGTAACGAAGGTCATTGATACGAAGCTCTCACGCAACAGGGAGACACCATTCACATACGTGACGATTGTGAAGGGTAGAGTCGTTGGATCACGCATGCATGCACATGTCACGAAGGACTCCGGATGCAGTGTTATTTAGTCTCTTAAGAAACCGATGCAAAAGTAGCGAAGCACAATGGCATTGTTGAACTTTTGGAAATTCTACGAAGCATTATGAATGGGTTTGCCCTTCCTTTGAAGGAAGAGCATAAGCTGTTTCTGGCCCGTGCTTTGATGCCAGTCTAAGTGTGTTGAGGATTGCTTAAGTATTGGTCTGACCAACACCCCTTGCTGCTTGGAGAGCTAGAGGAAGTCTTGGAAGCCACTCAACCATCAGCAAGGCAAACGAGAGAAATGGAAGCCTTTTTTGAGGGCATGCAAACTTCTACGACCGCATGTAGTGCATTCCGTAGAGGCCGAGAGCACAAATGTTGGCGGAGGACGAATCCAGAAAAACCACGTGGCGGGCGAAGGAAAAAGGGCCGCGAAATCAATTTCATCAATTTCGCTTCTTCCCCACATTTGAAGTCCCTTAACACAAATAACATTTCCCTTTCTGTCCTTGAAATTTTGGATCCATGCCGAAGAAAACGATGTACACTCAGGCGAAAATGTTGGAGCCCACAAATCTCGCCAATCTTAGAACAAGTCCCGGCGATTGTGATTAGAGAACTGTTTACTCGCACAACGCAGGACACACACCTAATCAGCAAGCGAGACAGAGAGACAGAGAGAGGCTGTAGCTCTATCGTCTGCTGCTCGCAGGTTCTTGAACTGGAATGAAAAGCGAAAGCGAGAGAGAGAGATAATTAATTGGACGTTCGGAGCCAGGGAGAACTTTCTCGTGGGAGAAAGAGAGAGACGTTTCTAAGATCGCCCAAAACAAAAAGAGGACGGGAGCGAACGACAGAGAGGGGGAGAGAGGGAGGGAGAGAGAGAGAGAGAGAGAGAGAGAGAGGCGGAGATCGCCCAAAAGAGAGAGAGAGCGCGGGAGGGGGAGAGACGTGTAGCTGGGAGATCGCCCAAAAGAGAGAGATTCTCGACAGAGGTGGTAACGGAAGGGAAGGAGGGGAGGGAGAGACAGAGACAGAAACAGAGAGACAGAGAGACAGAGATACAGATGCAATGCGCCCCAACCTTCATCGCCTTCATGTGGAATCGCGCTCCACCAACAATTCCTCCCGTAGTAGTAGCAGAGTTCCAATGCCCCCTTGGCGTCCCTCCCTCGACTTTCCCCTGCTCCTCGCTCACTGCCTCGGCTTCGCCTGCTCCATCTTCGTCCTCGCTTGGGTCCTCCGATTTCGTGGTGGCCTCCCTCTTATCGCTCACAATCAGAGCATCGCTGACGACAACGACCTCATCTTCAATGTGACGCTCGTCTTCTTTGCTTGCCTCTGCCATTATGCTTTTGGTGTCCTTGTCTTTTCTTTGAAAATTCGCATCGTCATCATATGTTAGCGTCAGTTTCCACGAAATTGTTAACTCATAGTCTCATTTGCATCCTGGAAATTTGGTTCTTCCTTAGTCTCGAAACCTCGGGTATCTTTTCTATATCCTGCATGTCAAGGTTGTCTCTTTTAGTTCTTTAGATTTAACTTATTTTAAAAATATGTTTTCCCGTTACATTTCTCTTGGCTCTATTAGAATTTCCATGTCTTTGAGTGCTCATAGTGGCAAGGTATCTGTTTTCTTAAAGTGTTATATTAAGGAATATGTTAACCTCTGTACTCGACCTTTTTAGAAAGCATAGAAGCTTGTGATATTTTATTTCGAGGTCTGTAAAGTTTTGTGTAATTTACTATATGCTTACAGGCAACCTGATTAGATTTATGTTTCTATACAGGTCCATCCAGTGTTAATGCTTGTCGGCTTTATCGTCCTTGCAAGTGAAGGTAGCGGTTTTATTTAGTGCAAGTATACAGTTTCCCTCATTCTTTGCAAAAAAAAAGTATACTGTTTCCCTCATGCAAAACGTGCCATTAACGGTCTTCCCTAACCTATATTGATATTCTATATCCAGCAATTTTGGTTTTCAAGGGTGTGCCTGGCACCAAAAGGTACAAGAAAGCTGTTCATCTGACAGTCCAAGGGATAGCTCTTGTGATGGCTGTTCTTGGTATATGGGCAGCCTATAAGTTTCACAATATGAAGGGCATTGATGATTTCTATAGTTTGCACTCATGGCTTGGCCTTGGAACGGTCATTATTTTTGCTTTCCAGGTATGCCAAATTTCAACAGTTTTGTCACATGCGAAGAGTATCCTTCCATTACCTACTTTTTATGTGAATTCATACTGTGTTGCAGTGGATTATGGGATATGCTATATATTGGTATCCTGGTGCTGCTGGAAAGACTCGAATTGCTATGCTACCTTGGCATGTTTTTCTAGGATTGTTTATTTACTGCTTGGCGCTGGTAACAGCTGAGACAGGTTTGCTAGAAAAACTTACCTTCTTAATCGGAGGTAAGGTAATTGGTCGATACAGTCTGGAGGCAATGTTTGTGAACAGTATAGGCTTGCTTCTAGTTATTTATGGCACACTCGTGATTCTTGCTGTTGTTATACCTAAGGCCCATAAGGAGCACAGTACAGGAAACGTTGATTAAAAACGCTAAGGCAGCACTGTGCCTGTGAATTTAGGCACCACATGTATAGTTCTCTGCAAGAATCATGATCAGAAGAGAACTATGTCATAAGTGATTTAGATCGAAGGTCCCAAGTTGGGTGCTTTCAGGGTAATTTTGTTGTTGCAGAAGCAATGATCGCGTGGTAAGCATAATTTTTCTCAATGATTTTGGGCTTGAAACCCAAAAAAGTCCTTGCCTGGTAGAGTTGTGGAAAAAGGGGAATATTTTGTTTACCTTTCATTTGCACATTGACACGGTCTGGTCTCTATTTCAAATCATGTGATCCTGCTTTCACCTGAATGATGATTGCTCATTTGTGCAATATGCGAAGCATATAGCTAAATAGGCATTAGTTGCTACACAGCATAGAATGCCCCTCAGGACTTGGAGAGGTTAGTACTGTGGTATCAGTGATGCAACAACATTGTCATTTGTTCCCTTCTCATAGGAAGAGTCTGAGTAGGCAGCCAGAGGATGGGTTGTGGTAGCAGAGATGGCAATTACAGCCTAAAGTCTCACCTTTTTTATGCACCACCATATTTTTGCACAACATGATGTGTGATATAATTTCATGTTTCACATTAGTGAGCTTCTTATCTTCTTCTTTTTTGGCACTGTCATCTTTCATTCTCAACTCTACAAACTTTTTCTGCAAATTTGTTGATGCTGAAATATATTAGACCTTACATGATCTTCATGACATATAAGTTCTTGATTGCCCCATTGATAGATAAGCTGCCAAATTTGATATTTTATAACATCTCAGGACATTGTAATGTTCTGATGTTTCAATGTTCGGTGAAGCATTGCAGGAAAGATCGATATAGTAATTCATATCAGTGACATGAAAGTGTGTGTTAATGCTGCAAGGGCAATCTTTTTTACTCATGTATCTTTGACATCATTGTGTATTACTCGGGACACAGTCTAATACTCCACCCTTTTGGCAAATAGTTACAGAACATTAGCTAAGCTGCCAAGGCTCCAAGTCAATTCTGCTCATAAAGTGTGGACTATGACTGATCATGTCACATACTTGAACATTTGGGAGTTTATTTTCAGCGGAGCACTTGCTCCACATTGTTGGGAACTAAAAATTTCTATTTTATCAATGTTTGGATGGATTGCTGTTGCTTCTCTCCTTGAACACAGGTACTCTTACGTATAAAAGGTGATTTCAATCTGGAAGGTGATATGGAGGGTGCTTACTAGCCAAAGCTCAAGAAAAGCATGGGATCAAGCACTCACATCAGAAATGCTCGTATAGTTATCACAAGCAGCTGTAGCTTCAATGAAGAGTAAGTGGACTACTTTTTTTATTAACCTTCTCCTTTAGTGCTAGCCTGTGTCATGGCTGAGTTTTCCCTTCACCTCCGGAGTGTTGACAAAAACTTAGAACGAAGACGTTTGTATAAATGGATGCTCAAGTATGTGTGGATGCAAGCTCAAAAATGCTGCAAAACTCTAATGTTGGAGGATGACCACTTGGTTCAGCAGATTTTCCAATGTGTCCTAGAAGACCTAATTATCTTGTCTAAGTCAATTATGTTAGATGCGACTCCATTAAGCTAGCTTCACTTTAAGCCTTGGATAAATCCTTTTTTCCTCTAACTTTGTTGCCACAAGTAGGTCTTTTGAGTACTTAAGGATTGTTCACTACTTGGTGGCCTTAGAATTTGTATTGTTGTAGGTAGATCATAATATGAACTTGATCTATCAAGCCAATTGCATCTTTGAGAATCGTTACTTGAGTCTCCTGTATAAGAACCTTTGGGACTCGGCTCTTGCGGCTTTGCTTGCCTACATGACTAAAGAGGTTTCGTGATTGTGCTTGCGTACATGGCCTTTTGCCTTTTGGCTTTGAAGGCTTAACAGCTTTACATTTAAGTTTGGAGGCTTGGTGGACATGTGCGCTATAGTTCGCCCAACACATGAGAAATCAATCAATCGTGCACTAGTTGGTGCCTTTGTGGAAAGCAAATTAGGTATGGGTTTTATGGCATGGGTATAGGAAGTTCTTGTAGGTTTTGGGCAAATTGGGTTCTATCGTCCTCCTTCAAAGAGCCTCTCACTTGTACTTTAAATTACCCTTACAGACTAAGCATGGACAATACTATGTTAGGCCAGGATAATTATGTTTTTTACTAGGACTCTACCTATTTCTCATAAGATGTAAATATGAAATCAAATATCCTTAAGTTATGGAAGGGCATAAATATAGGGTAAAAGCGATGTATCATGGGTCTAGAACCTTATAGCACTCATGGATCTAACTCTCTAGTGCTTGTTCATCTTAGGCTTTGGTATCATGAGAAAGTTGAACAGAGAGAGGGAGCACGCCACATGCATATAATATGCTTATTTTACTCAATGAAAGTATACAAAGTTGTGCATGTATTTCTTTAATTGGAATTGTATTAATCAATTCATGCTTCTTCTTTCCCCTTTAAGGACATGCCTTATTGAGGTTAGGTGAGACTCTATAAGACTTTATGCCACAACATGAAATATATTCATTCAAATATTGGGGTGGGGTTGGGAGGGTTGAGATAGATAGATAGATGGATAGAGAGAGAGAGAGAGAGAGAGAGAGAGAGAGAGATTTATGGATTGTCTTTAAGTTTATGGACTCCTTAAGAAAGTCCTTAAAAGGCAACTTGATGGGATATGTGTAACAAGGGCTCTAATAGTATGGTTTGGTTAATAAACCGTCCATCTCAAGAAGGGGTAATGCACGAAGAGAGTAAGTGTGAGATGTGGAGAATATGTGAACGGAATGATAGAGATGAGTATTCTAAACTCATGAATAGGCAAGCAATAACCTCATACTATATCTTGTTATGTTTGTGGAGTTGAGGGTTGCTTGGCAAATATCCTAAAGTAGTAGGAGACAAGATATTGAGTTCGACATTGCAATCAGCAAGAGACAAGAGGCAATCACTAAATGATTGCAGTGTCAAACTCAATATCTTTAAAACATCTTAAATTTCATCCCATTGTTTGTAAATGATGCCATTTTTAACCACTAGGCACCCATGCTTCTTAAGACAAACTTGAAGAAGACAACATGCTAGCTCATAATGGCAAGTCAAATAGTTGATTTTAGCATATGCGAACTTTTAGCACCTTTGAAAAACAAGTTCAAATTCTTCACTTCAGATAATTCAATCCTAAATTTTATTTCTAACTTGGCATTAGCTTAATAATGAAACACTTTCTTGTTTGTAAGCAAGCTGGAGACTATTCTTATCAACATAGGAGCACATATAAAGTACCCAAAATATGCATCCCTTTATCAAAGGTTCCTCTTAGCTAATACTCACATATTCACATTGTATTGCTCTTGAGCTAATTTGTGGGGATGTTTGCAAAAAAGGGTTTTAAAACAATAGACTTCATACATGAGACCTACCTTTTGCAACCTAGTAAGAGTGATCTTATTACTCATAAAGTAGCTTTGAAGTTTAGAGAACATTACAATTGGTATTAGAACTAGGGATTTCATGATTTGATTCCTTTTATGATTGTAATGACCGTGCGAAAAAAAAATGTTATGACAGTAGGAAAATATAGTGAAAGTCGATCTTGCTCACTATGAGATCATCTTGGCCATGGAGAGGGCATGGATCCCCTCTCAAGCTAATGAGATGGGCTCAAAAGCTAGCATGGTGCAGTACATGAAGATTGTTCAATGCTAGAAAAATTTCCCTGACCCCTTACCCAGTCAAGTTCCCTAACCCATACCCCCTCAAGTTCATATACAAATATGAACTAGTATCTCATATTGAGCTCGAACCAATACGTCCTCTAATCTGGATCCTCCGAGAAGCTTGAGAAGGATGGGATTTTATGGTTTATTTGTTTTATGCTCACCTTATTCGTGATACTGGAATATGCATTATGACAATGGAATTGGAGTCCTTCTCATTGATGATGATGTTACTCCTTAAAGGGAGGTTCAAAAGAAGTTCATTATGGCTACGGAAGCTTTACTTTAGTCGAGTAGATAGACCTTGATCATCAATATTGGGGGTCGGGGAGCCCGTCTTTAGTGGAGATTTAAAGTTGTATTGTTGTTTCCTACCAAAAGAGAAACTCAAACTAAAGGCGAGCAACAATACTTATAGGACATTACTAGGCTTCACCCATAGCTACTAGAGTAGCTACAAGATCCTTTTCATGCATAAGTTTTTGGAAAAGGGAGATTCTCTATAATAATATAATAAGGAATCTATCACTCTTTTACTTTGAAATTATGGAAAATTTTCCAAAGTTGACTTATTAAGTTATAATCGCTATAAGAACTATCTTCATTTTATAATCGCTATAAGAACTATCTTCATTTGTAAAAAACAATCAATCTAAGAATAGAGTCCTTAAGAGTTTTAAAATTAAAGACTTTGAAGGGAAGGAGCTTTTAGGGGAAGCACTTAAGGATGGATTGAAGACCTTGAGGACTCTTTCCTTATGGCTCTGTTGTCTCTGTGCCAACATGGACTTAGGTGGAACAGGATGTGTGTGTAGAGTAGCGGCAAAGCTCTGCTTGTACTTGCATAAGGCTAGAAATAATCCCTCTTAGAAATCCAACTTGCATGTTCTACATGCAAGTTCTATATACGATTCCTACATGCAACTCCTACATGCGAGTTCTACATGCAAGTCCTACTTGCAACTCCTACATGCAAGTTCTATATGCAACTCCTACATGCGATTCCTACATGCATGTTCTACATGTGAGTTCTACATGCAACATGAAACTCCTACATGTAACTTGCAACTCGGACATGCAACTTCTATATGCAAGTCATGGATGATTTTTTCAAGTTAGTTTCATTGAGAAGCTAAAATTTTATATTGGTGTCGAAAGTTAGTATGCCCTAATAAAAATATATGTTCGAAACATTCGCCAGGATTTGAAACTTTATGTAAAAAAATTTAAAGTTTTGTCAGGATTTACATTTTTCTCTTCAAAATCAAAAGAAAATATATAAAAAAGCACTAAATTCTATCGATATTGTGAAACTTAAAAAAATGAGCTTGTAAACTTTCGCTAAGATTTTATATTAATATATAAGCATGGCTTCGATAAAAACATCCTTGATGCAAGTTCTACATGTAGAGAGAGAATGTCTTACAATTCCTACATGCAGAGAGAGAAGCTCTCCAACTTGTATAAATACCCCATAATGGAATGAAGCCCACACTCTTTGTGGGGCATTGTGTTCAGTTCTACTTTGGTATTCTAAGCAATTGTCTCAAGTGTCCATGCTTCCTTGCACTCCACGTCCAAAAGCATGTCCTAACCTTGCAACTCCTCCCCTCTCCTCCAACCTTGCAACCCATCCTCTCCTTCTCCTCCTCCCTCCTCCTCCTTCCTTCTCCTCCCTCCTCCTCCTCCCTTCTCCTCCTCCTCCTCCCTCCTCCTTCCTCCTCCTTCCTTCTCCTCCTCCCTCCTCCCTCCTCCTCCTCCTGCTCCTCCTCCTCCTTCTTCTCCTCCTCCTCCTCCTCTCTTCTTTGCCCCATGCTCTTACACCTTCTTCCTCTCCCACTTCCATGCTTCCCCTAAACCCTTAGTTCCTCAACCCTTAACCTCCATGATCTACAAGGGAGACGAGTTCTCCACCATGTACTCTACCCTGAACCTTGGAACCTCTTCTAAACCTTGGAACCTCTCTCTAAACCTTGGAACTCCTAACCCTGGAACCTCTTCTAAACCTTGGAACTTCTTTCTAAACTCTGGAGCCTCCTTCTAACCCTTAAAATCCTCCTAAACCCTGCAACCCCGAATGAAGACGAAAGCCTTCATTACCTCAACCATGATGATACACGTTCCTTTTACACATGCATGCACTATGTTTGCTTACCACACTTAAGCCTACGCCTCTTGTCGGAACACGACTTGAGGTCCTAAGCTACATGTATACTACAAACAACAACCTCAATATATCTGTAGGTGACAAAAAGCCTCGGAACCCTGCATATTGAGAAAACCTTGCTCTTCCTACCGAAGCCATGGGAAAGAACCAACATTTGGCGCCGCTACCGGGGAGACTAACGTCTTAAGTAACGAGTAAACACACACAGGTATGTGTAAAAAACAAACTACTTCGAACTTTCATGAACATATCACTCAAGAGCTAGGAGAGCTAAAATTTTTCCAACTCAAGTAAAAAATAAAAAAATAATTCCTAGCTGAAACTCTTCGCTACCAGTTTAGGATGCATGTTTTCTAGAAAAACAGCACCTTAAGGAATAAATCATACCATGTGATGGTTGTCAGAGTGTAGAGCTTGAAATTCTGAACATTTCTCCTTTTTACGAAAGCACATTCTAACACAACCACCAAAAGTTATGGGCAATCGATGATTAAAGGTACTAAATGCCATAACCGAAAAGAAAAATTAAAACCACCTCCTAGTCAAACATGGACAAATTCAAAGGTACACATATGTTTGACTAAATCCACAGTCCCCCCTCCTTCCCTATAAAAGAGCACCCATCCCTCTCATACTTTTTCTTTCACATCTTGCCTCCATCCTCTTCCCCATTCTGAGCCCTACGCAAGACACTTCTCCCTCACCATCAACCACCACCCTACTCCCATCCTCACATGATAAGTTACTTCGAGCCCATCTCGCAATGATAACCTAGCCATCCACCCACCGTCCATTGGTCCTCAACAATCCAGTTACATCGAGAAAGACTCGGAGAGTGTTCAAGTGACCATCTCTTCCTCCCTTTGGATTTCTGTCAAAGTTTTCTGTCCGTCAAGTTTTTTCTTTTTTCCCCTCCCCCTCCACCATTCCCCCCTCCACTTCCCCCCTCCCCTTTTTTTTCCCCCCCACCCCCCCTCCTCCATCTCCACCACCACCCCTCCTCCACCATTCCCCCCTCCACCACCATCCCCTCCACTTTCCCCCCCCCCCTTTTTTTTTCCCCCCCACCCCCCCTCCTCTATCTCTACCACCACTCCCCCTCCTCCATCTCCCCCTCCACCACCCCCCCCCCTCCCTCCATTCTTTCCCCCCCCTTTCCCTCCCCCCATCCCATCTCCACCCCCACACCCCCCATCTCCAACCCCCCTCTTTCTCTCTCTCTCTCTCTCTCTCTCTCTCTCTCTCTCTCTTTTCCTCCCCCTCCCTCTTCTCTCTCTCTCTCTACCCCCCCCCTCTCTCTCTCTCTCTCTCTCTCTCTCTCTCTCTCTCTCTCTCTCTTCTCCCCCCTCCCTCTTCTTTCTCTCTATCTCTCTCCCTCTCTCTCTCTACCCTCCCCTCTCCCTAGTCTAAGGGCCTAAGGCCCTTTCTAACTCTCAAGGGCTCTTAAGCCCTTGGCTTGGGCTTGCTGCACCGACAGCCCGCACAGTGCCCACCCGCGACGGCGCTCGCAAAACTGCCCAAGTCGACGCAACGCTCACCCCGCTTCCACGTTAGGCTCGCCCCGCCCCTCATCGCGCCCTCCTCACTACCCGCCTCGCCTGACCACCCGCCTTCTCCACCTCCCTCCCCTCCACTCCACACCTCCCCTCCACTCCTCATCGCCCGCCTCGCCTCACCAGCCCCCCTCCCCTCCGCTCCACTCCACACCTCCCTCCCCATGCCCCCCCCCACCCCCCTCCCGTCGGCCGCAGCGCGACGACCCCCCCGCATTTTTTAAAATTAATTAATTATTAATTATTAAAATTTTTATTTAAAAAACTAACCTAACCTAACCTAACTTGACCCTAAGACTTACCCTAGCTAGGTTAGTTTATACCTAGGTCAAGTTAGCTCTAACTTAGGTTAGATTAAACTAGTCTAGTTAGTTTAACTGTAGGTTATTTAGACACAATTAGATTAGTTTAACTTCTAGTTAGTTAGCCTAATTAGACAGTTACGTTAGGTCAACTAACTGTGGTTAGTTTATCTAACTGTCCTCAGTTTTAATGCACAGTTAGGGTTATAGGCTAGTTAGACTAACTGGAATATTATTGGTTCAAACCCCTCAGTTGGATTTAAAGTCCATTCACACCAACCTTAAGACCAAGCCCCCCCCCAAGGCCAATTTTACCCCTACTTTAACACTTCGTATCGCTTCCGTTTGGGACCCAAACTGAACCCCGTTTGAACCAAAATTTCACACACGGAAACACCATGCTACGGGGCATTTTTCTAACCCATTGCACACCATTTTGGCATCCCTAGCACTCGCTCGTTTGTGCCCCTGTGCGGGCCTTGTTTCGCACAAATTCGCTCGTATCTTTACACCGTGACCTCCGATTGACGATCCATCTGTACCATCACATTTCCTTACACACGTAGGACAATCTTCAGCACATTACTACCATGACAGTCCCCATAACACTAACACAACTCTAACCCTCCAAACAAAACAACATCAACACCCGCACTTGCAGCAAAGACACCCTTTGCAAATCTCGCCCAATGTGCATCCAACTATGTTCCGGCCAATGCCTCCGACTCCAATGCTCGCCAAATCCACATACAACTCTACTGCAACCATCGCCCCCAACAATCCTCTACCTCGAATCCCCCCTTGAAATTCAATCACTCCCTTTAACTCCTCCATGCCACAACATGGCTGGACGCCGTCGAGACAATGATGGGGATATCGACCTCGATGCAGAGGCTGACAATTTTTTTAATCGAAGAAATAATAACACTCAAGACAGGCATCCCTTGGGACAACTGAAACTTCCCAAATATAATGGGAGGAGAGATCCAACCCGATTCCTCTAGCATTTTGATGCCGCATGTCGAGCTGGTGGAGATCAATCCCATGAAACCAAGGTGGCTTGGTTTCCATGGCCTTAACTAATGAAGTGTCTAAATGGTACCTAGACCTTCTAGTGGAAGAGCACGCCACATGGGACCTACTTCAAATAGAATTTAAAAGATGCTTTCAAACGGAGAGGCTACAAGATGATCCCACTCTCCAACTAAGCAAGATCGAACAAGGCCGTCGAGAAGATTTACACACGTACATGGGCAAGATGAAAAGATTAATCGCCAAATGTGACCCATGCCCAGATGCAAAGTACCTCACGGCCTGGTTCATTACAGGACTAAGAAAGAAAATCCGAAAGGATATGAAAAAGATAAGCAGCTATGAAATGTTCAGTGCTACTCATGTGGCAGCCATTGACATCAAGGATGGCATGACCAACTCTGACACTGTGGTAGTGATGATGATAGATCTAGTGCACGGAGATAAGCGCTCGAAAAAGGGCAAATCAAAGTCCACTACCAAAACATCAAATGAAGATCGCCTAGAGGCCATGACCATGAAGCTGAAAGAAGACATGATGCAGGCCATGGAAAAAAAACTTCACTTGTCTCAGCCACCAACTCAGGCATATCCATGGTGAGCAAATGTCAGTTGTCCACACTGCATGGCCAATCATACAGCAAATGAGTGCCCGGTCCTAAGAGCCAGGATCACTGCACAAGCAAATCCACCACCAAGGTTATGGTGCCATATCTGCGTCATCGACAGCCATGATGAAAACAGTTGCATCTTCAAGATGCGCAACAACCCGCCTCGATCTCAACAATACCAAGTGGCACCCATGCCAGTGTACAGGCAACCGGCACTTGCACAAGCGCCCCCAGATCCAAGGCTAAATCATGTTCCCATTCGGATACAAGTTCCACAACTACTCGGGAATCCAAATCCATGACCATATCCAAGAGCACCAAATCGAGCTCCTCAGGCAGTTTCAATACATCAATTACAAGCCGAGGAAGTAGACTCGTCATTTGAGTATGAAATAGAGTACCTAGTGTACTATGTAGAAGGTGCAGAGGGACTTATACCAATTTATGCAAATCAAGTGTGTCCCAACACATATCGAGCACCAATCAAGTGCTATGGTTGTGGAGAAAATCACCGAATTGCAAAGTGCCCTCATTGTGGTAGCCCCGCTACTTTCCAACCACTTTGCAGAGTTTGTGGCATAGGACATGCTTGTATGGATTGTCCCATGAAAAATAAAGTCCCACAACAAACAGAGGTTAAGCCTGATGTCCCAATCGGCATCATTGGGGTGGACCATCAAAGTCTAGGTTCAGCAAGTGTAATATCACAACCTGTAAATGTAATTACACGCCAACAGAAAGAGGCCACCAAGGACCCTAACATTCCAATCCAACCAAAGTGACTTCTTAAAAAGAAAGCACAATGCCTCCACCTCCTCCAAGCAATGAGCAGCCGAGATCATCCAGATCAACTCCTGAGCCTCAAATAAAAGAAGCTCCATATCCAAATGCAGAGGTGGAGAAGGCTCGTTTTCAGGCACTTCAACAATGGTTACAAAAGGAACAAGCTCAATTTGAGGCTGAGAAACAAGCTCAATTTGAAGCTAAGAAACAAGCTCAAGACCCAATCCATGACTTGGCCCCACAAAGTATTGATATTGTACTCGAGCCTCTGTTCCAACAATAGACTCCACAACATAATGTCCTGCCACATCAATTGAAGGAGCCGCACTCTCTAGCATCCTGAGTTGCCCTGTGTCAATTCCCATCGGAATCCTCCTACAAAATTGTCCCAATCTCTGGGAGAGTTTCAAAGGATGGATTGAACTCGCAAATCCCTCTCCACCTATGAACGACATCAAAGATATCCATGTGCAGATGGGTGAGAGAGATGACATATGCAACATTACTGTGCCTTTGATCCACAAGGCATATAATGAAGTCCAAGCCATAGTAAATGGTGGAGCAGGTGTAAATGTCCTATCAAAGGAGCTCTATGAAGAATGGGGTCTCCCACCAATGCAAAAGGCTAATTTCAACATATGCCTTGCTAATGATTCACGGGCTGAACCCTTGGGAATAGTGAATGGCATGTCCACAAAGGTCGCAGGAGTCCGCTTTTCCCTTAAATTCACAATCTTGGATCTCCCCAAAAAATCCTATCAAATCTTACTGGGACATCCTTGGTTATGGGAAGCATCAGTCCTCCATGACTAGGGAACTGATAGACTGATAATCCAAAATCGCGACACCACAGTGAGGGTGAATGCGGGGTTAGGAGCTATAAAACCAATTGTGCCTAGAGCATTGGATGACACATCTTCAATGACAATCTCAACCAAATCAACTCCCCTGCAACAGCATGCCATAGCGGGCGATTCACAAAGCAATGTCAACAACTGTATGCAAACATTGGCAACCATCGACAACTACCATTCATTAGACCCCATCTTCTCACAGATAGATGCTAAGGTGCAACAAGTAGATCCTCCACTCACACATGAAGAACCAATCAATCTAGAGATGCCATTCTTTATGGCTGACCTCGAGTGGGATAATGAACCTGAAGAAGGTACCCATACCAATGATGACTCAGATTTTCCTTGGGACCTTGAAAGTGAGGTTGAGAATGTTGAAATTGAAGATCAATTCTAGGACAATGACACAACCATTCTGCATGCCCTAATGGCAGTCAAGCTTCCAAAAATTGAACCTCCAAAGTTGAATAATAGCAGAAGATCCCGCAAGAAAGCTGAAGGAGGAGAATGTAAAAAAGCCAAGGCTGACCACTTCAATGAATTCGAACGAGTCTAAACAAGGATCGTCGAATTGTTTCTTGCAAAGCCAGATCCCTCAAAATCAGATCCACCGCCTCTAGAATGGTCCCCTTAGGGACTGGAAGGAGTATGCGCAGCAAATGAGTCCTTACTTGGAAACACCTTACCAATGGAAAAGTTACCCCACATTTCCCAACATAAGAAGTTTCGAAAATATAAGCCACATGTGCAGATGAAGCTCGATCAAGAGACTTCAGAAAAAGAAAGTCAAAAAGAGCCTAACAAATTGGTGAATAAAACTATGCCACCCAATACACATGGCACATGTCAGGCTAGTTCAATACCATCAGAGGTCGATCTTCGAGAAGTGTCGGAATACTTCAAGAATTACACAAGTGATAGTGCACCAATAGCAATGCCAAGACCACTAAGAGAATCTAAAGTTCAAGAAACCGATAGCATTGGAGAAACTCCAATCTATGAGGGACCAGCAAAAACACACACAATAGACCTCGCCCTTGAAGGGGAGGAAGAAAATTTGGTTTTCATTGGGAAACAGCTTCGACAAGAAGATGAAACCAAACTCAAAGCACTCCTAATGGAATACCGTGACTACCTAGCATGGTCATACAAAGAGATGAAAGGAATTTCACCAGAAGTGGTAGTACACATGATACCTATAAGGGAAGGTGCTCACCCTAAGGTATGTGGACCTTATCGCACAAATCCTAAGTATGGCACCATGGTTTATGACGAGCTGGAAAAACTCCTAGATGCCAGATTCATCTACGAGATAGAGCACACTGATTGGGTTTCACCCATCGTCATTGTGCCTAAACGCAACAAGAAGCTTAGAATATGCGTAAACTTAAAAAATGTGAATGCCGTCACAATTAGGGATCACTATCCTCTACCCTTAATAGAAACAATGTTGGAAAAGGTGGCAGGTTCAGAAATATATAGCTTCTTGGATGGCTTCAGTGGCTATAACCAAGTGCAAACTGCTCCTAAAGACCAATCAAAAATAGCATTTGCTACAGAATGGGGTATTTTGCATATAGAGACATGCCATTCGACCTTAGTAAATGCCCCAGCCACATTCCAGTGAGTCATGTTCACAACTTTCAAGTCATTTCTGAATAAGTTTTTACAAGTGTTCTTGGATGATTTGTGCATCCATTCAAACAAAAAAAACCACTTCAAATGTCTTAAAGCAGTACTAATCAAATGCAAGGAGTATGGCATCTCCCTAAATCCAACAAAATGCCAGTTCATGGTCACCCACGGAGTCATTTTGGGACACATCATCTCTCAACATGGGATTGCAAAAACTGACATGGACAAAATCAAAATCATCATGGAATTACCTCCTCCTACAAATTCCAAAGGTGTATAGGTCTTTATGAGACATGCCGGCTATTATAGAAGATTTATATTGCAGTATGCCATGATAGCTAGACCACTTTACAAATTATTAGTGGAATTCTTATGGACAGATGAGTGCAACCAAGCCTTTGAGCTTTTAAAGTGGTGGCTAATCACAACACCCATCCTTATATCTCCCAATTGGGATATTGATTTTCATGTTCATACTAATGGATCCAAGTATGCAATTGGGAGTGTGCTTTGTCAACCTGGTGAACATAAGAAAGACTACCCATTCTACTTCGCCAATCAACAACTCAATGATGCAGAGATCAACTATACTACCACAGAAAGAGAAGCCCTAGCAATGGTGTATAGTGTAAAGAAATTTCGGCACTATCTAGTGGCAAATGATTTTGTCTTCTACACCGACCATCAAGAATTGCTTTATCTTGTGAACCGTCCGTGTACAATAGGAAGAATAACCAGATGGCTCCTCTTGCTTCAAGAATTCAACTTCAAAATAGTGGTCCGCAAAGGTGCCCAACACTACATTTCCGATCACATGTTTCGTGTCAAGTCAGGAGAAGAAGCCACTGACTAGAAGACGACTTACCAAATGCCACACTATTTCAAATAGATGCTATTCCATTTGAAAAATGGGGGATTGACTATGTGGGTCCCATCCATCTAGCAGCAAAAGGAACACAGGCACGCTACATCATTGTGTGGCCACTGATTACTTTACAAAATGGGCTGAAGCTAAAGCAGTCAAAAAGGCAGATGCCAAAAGCATAGCAAGATTCTTATGTGAAAATGTGATCACCCGATTCGGATGCCCCATTGAAATTGTGTCGGATAGAGGCACACATTTTGTCAATGAGGTAATCCAAGAACTCTTGTTTGGCTTTATGGCAATCCATAGAAAAAGCACACCCTACTACCCCAAAGGGAATGGACACAGGCCGAATCCACCAACAAAATAATATGAATTATCCTCACCAAGGTAGTAGAACCACAGCATTCTAATTGGGCAAAGAAACTAAATGCAGCCTTATGGGCATACAGAACCACACTCAAGGTCAATACAGGGAACACGCCTTTTCAATTGGTGTACGGCCTTGAAGCTGTGGTCCCACTAGAATTTGTAATACCAAGCCTACGCATAGCAGTACAGGAACACATGGGAGACCATGAATCCTTGAAAGAAAGACTCTATCAGTTGGAGAAGCATAAAAAAACAAGACTAGTCACCTACCATGCCATGACAACAGAAAAACGCAAAAGAAAGGCATGGTTTAACAGAAATCTTAAAGCTAAAGACATCAAGGAACGTGACTTGGTCCTGTTATACAATGCCAAAGTACACAAGGGGAAACTGAAGTATCTAGGTCAAGGACCCTACCGAGTAAGAAAGATGAATCCCATTGGAGCTATACTGCTAGAAACATTAGATGGAGTCCAATTCAACACAATAATAACTGGGAGACGACTGAAGCGCTACTACTTCAACATGCAAGCCATCCCCAACAAAAATGAAGATTTGGGAAACCAAGTCTTCCTTTGTTAGGATTAGATTGTATCACGAGCACTCACTTGCATATGTACATCTTTGCACATATAGGTAGCATCAATCGATTTTAACCTAGGGCTTAGAAGTGATGCATGAGTTCTAGCTGCCCTATGAAATCCTAGCAAAACAAAAAAAACATATAGTTAGTCCCTACCTAGCTACTAGGTCACGTGCACTCACACGCTTTGTTTAGACACATAAAAACAGTTTTTCTCTTCTTAGTTGTGAAAGCCAAAAGAACTCTAGTACAAAGAAATAGAAGAACCCTATATGTGGGTCTCAACCAAACTCAGCTAACTAAGGTGGCATACTAACTGAGCCACGAACTAGAGTACATAAGGATAGCTGTCATCCAGCTATTATTCATGGGCGGTGTACCAACCGCATCTGCAGCTAACAAGTCGGTGACATAAGTGCACAATGGTCACCCTGGCATATCACGAGTAGAGCTCGATATCTCAACACACTGCATACTCTGCAAGCCATCTTGATGCCTTGCCTACCAAGGTTGATTCGAACACTGCCTCCTATTAGAGTGGTACCACGGGTGGTGGGTTGTTGACTGCATACACCTTATCGAACTGTCGGACATGAGCATCCGAGTCATCGGATTGCTTCCCCAAAAGCTTCGCATACTTGACTTGACCCACCATCCCTCTGCCTCCAATGGGTGGAATGTTTGGTGCTCCTCTTCTGGATGGCCCTCCCTGACCAAAGAGGTTGCGCGAAGTAGCTGAAACTACTGTCGAAGACGAGGATGCACTCAACACCCTGCATCCATCCAATGAAACTCGTACCCACAACCCTGAGCACAGTCGAGGCGGTGAGTGTGAATGTGAAGGCGTTCCCTGATACATATCGTGTACATGCTCGGGGTCACTCCTCCTTCATTGTAACCATGTCGTTGGTGTCAAAGGATCAGGAGGACCCTGAGAACGTGTTCGCATGCATGCGTACTATGAAGATAGCAAGTTCAAAATGCGCTCCCAAGACCACCGGATCATGTTATTCATGAGAATTTATGCACTTGCCCTACCATAAGTAGGGTGTAGTGGGTATGTCCGCATCCGATGGAGCTCATCTTGAAATTTGCAAATGTGACTCCTCACTGCTGCAATCTTCTCCTGCACCTCTACATGAGTGTGTGCCGATGCCCGCAACCTTCCATGTGACATGCCTCCGCAATTGCAGTAGGGAGAGGACAACTTAAGCTCAAAAACACCTTACCAAAAGTAGGTTACTCGCCAGATCGTGAATTCCTTTCGTGCATAGTACGAATGTGCATCGTGATAGCTAATGTGTAGCATCATAATACAACGCAGATGCTATGGGGAAATACGAATGAACAAACAGCGCAGCATCTACTGGAAAATATAGAGAACACAATAACATGATCACACAATACTACATAACTCTGTACATCTCGGAGCAAGAGCTCATATATCATGGAAAGAACAGAGATGGAATGCTAGCAATAGCATGTGTGCAAGAACCAACTATCAGTTAGAGATCGCCGTTGAAGATCCAAACCGCTTGAAGGCCTGAATCGCCAACCATTGTGACTAACCTACCCATGCACACCCCTCACAGTGTCACTACTGCTGCTAACCCTCTTGGTGGTTATGCAATAACAGTACCCATCACAACAACCAATTGATGCAAAATAGATAGCACCCAGAAGGATAACAAAGGCTAAATATCTCCACATGGTCTTTCAAAAGGTTTTACTAAAGATCAAGAAGGACATAGAGAAGTCCAAGAACAACCAACAAACCAAGAACTAGTGGGCAGTAGACAAATCACCAAAGGTCAAGCAATTAGAGAAATCAATATGGGATCACGTGAAGCACTAGAGTTGATACAAATCAATGAAGAGCTTCCCAACTATTTCTCAAGAAAATTGAAGTACTCTTTAGGGATTATAAGATGTATTCACTTGGGAATACACAAATTTGAAGCAATTTCCACTGAGCTCAAATCCCTCTCATTCCAAATGCAAAACCCATTTGGTAGCAACTATACCACATGAACCATAACTATGCCAAGTTGGTGAAGGTGAAGATTAACTAACTTTTCAAGGCATGATTCATCTACCAAGTCAAATGACACAAGTGGTTCTTTCCAATCTCATCATTATATAAAATGGCAAACTTCAAGCCTGCATGTTGACCACCAAAAGCTAAATGATCATACCATCGGAGACCCATTCTTGTTATTGTTCATGAATATCATCCTGGACAAGGTAGCAAGGGATAAGATGTATTTGTTCATGGATGGATACAGTGTATACAATCAAAGAATGTTAGCTCAAGAATACCAAGGAAGGACCACATCGTTCATCACATGGGGGGGGGCATACTCAATTAAAGTGATATTATTTGGTGGAAACCTTCCAAGAGTACATTGATAAATACCTCATGATACTGTTGGATGATTTATCAATCTTCAATACAAAGCAAGCACACTCAGAATGTCTATAAAAGGTGTTTTAAAAGTTAGGGAGATGTAAATTTCCCTCAATCAATACAAGTATGTATTTTATACATGCTCTCAGTCAGGTGTTGCTAAGTTACACAATCTCCAATAAGAGCATCATGGGCAAAAAATCCATGATTGATGCCATCCAAAGATAAAGGATCCAAACTATCAAGAATGTATGGTCATTTGTGGGTGTCCTTAGCTTCTAATTGATGCTTCATCAAAAGTTTGTGGGAGCAATCCGACCACTCCATCAGCTCTAACATGAGCAGATATGAAGTTTGAACGAAGCAAAGCACAAAGTGAAGCCTTCCAAATCATGCAAGGAATGGTGATAAAGCCCCAAATCTTTCCAAATCTAGATTGGAATGTAATCTTCCATGTGCATGTGGATGCATCGAGGAAGGCGATTGGGTCCATCTTGGCTTAACGCAAAGGGAACTTGCATTTCCTTATCTACTATGTAAGCCAAAATTTATCATCGATGAAGGTGAACTACTAGAGGCATGAATGAGAAGCATTGGGGATGGTGTATAGTCTCCTAAAGTTTGGCACTATCTATTCAGCAATCCATATGTCTTCTATGTGGATCATCAAGCATTGCTCTAGCTTATCAAACTGAATGATCATGAAGCCATGAGTGATCTAGTGGATGCTCAAGATCATCCACAAACCTAGTTCATCACATTGTGGAGCTAATCACTTGTCTCAAACTAATTATAATAAATGCAACAAAGTGATTGATGAGAGTCTCCTTGATGCTAGCCGCTTTATGTCTCAATGTACAAAGACAAGCATGAAGCTCATCCAACATCTCTTGATGGTGATGTTACCTAATTGAAGTACAAGTATTGCCCTCAAATACCATAAGTAGTCACTCATAGGTGGCTATTTATACCAAAAAGGAGGGGACTTGGTCCTTTGAATAGGCACCTTTCCCTTCAATGCATAGCCAATGATCATTTTCCCAACAGTTCATGGTATGAAAAATCCTAATGTAGGATTACAGTGGAGATTACAGTGGAGAACCAACTATGCAAGTGTTGCAAAACATTACCAAAACTGTGATGTGTGTTGACAAATTGGAAGGCCAACCTCCAAGACCAAATGCCATTACAAGCATGTCATCTATAGATTCAAGTTTCCCCCATTGAGAGAATGTCTAACCAAGGGGTTCACTTCATCAAGTTGATCATAATGTCATAATAAAGTAATTGCTTATTTTGAAAAAGAAACCAAAAACATACCATCCATGTGCAAATGGTCCAAGCCAAAGCAACAAACAAGGTGCTCAAAACTATTCTGCACAAGATGGTGAATGAGCACTAAAATGATTGGTATCAGAAGCTACAAACACTAGGGGCCTACCAAACAACCTTCAAGGCCACATCAAATCACACTACATTCTATCTGGAATTTGATATCAAAGTTGTCATACCAATGGAATATCATATGCTAATCCTAAGGTTGGTTGGAAGAATCCCTCTAGTATTGATTGGATGGACAAAACTCAATAGTCAAAATGAGGGCATCCTAGATGCAAAGCATAATCCAATGGAGAAGATAGGCGTGGCATGACTACCACATCAAGAAGCCAACACTCAAAGATAGCATGCTTATATTATAAGAGCAATGAAGCAAAACTTACATTAGGTGTGGGTAGGCCAATACCAAATCAAAAAATTCTTTGAAAATGGGGCCGTCATGTTGGAGGATCTGAAAGGAAAATAATTGCAAAAAGAGTATCAATGGAATGAAAATCAAACTATTTTGGTCATAGGTGGAGTTTGTTCATGTAGACTTCACTCAAGATATCCCAAAGTTCCATTCCATGTGGATCAATCCAAAAGATCCGTGCTACATGTTAAATCAAGATTTTATAGGGCCCTTAATGGGGATCATGACGAGGAAAAAAGCCAACAAACTCTCATATAAGTATAGCCTTAAATGGTGACAATTCCATGCAGGAGGACCTAATGATGGAAAGGAGAGGTGACAAGATGGTGGTGATCTGACAAGTGATAGGCCATTGGTGTGACAAACCCTAAACACCTAAACTATAAACCCTCCAAGGAAGAGGACCTGACTTTTCTCATTCAAGGTCTAAGCAATTAGAACTCTCTTACCTCCACAAACATCCCCTAACCAAAATCTCCAATTCTCAACCCTCACAATGAATGGCAGCAAACTAACCTTCAAAGTGAAAAGGTGACTCGAGAAATATCCCACTCCAAAGAAGACAAATCCCAAAAAGCTAAAGGGACTTGAACTCAATACACCCCTATTAACCAATGGCATGTGACTTCGCTTAATCTACTCCACTTGGACTAGCCTCAACAACTTTCATGAATTGCCATGGAATGAGGCCTTTGACTGGAGCATCACCATTAAGGAAATCAACTCCTACAATGGTTAGAGGCAAAGATATTTTGAGCAAATGGGTCCACTGTCACAATACCAAAGTGGAGGTAGCAAAGGCATTCTGACTACCTAATACAAATTATGAGTTTGTTACTACCACATCTGACTGCAATGTGCTCTTGAATGAAGACACATGACTATAGGGGCAAGGTTATGTCATGAGAAAAACAAGGAACAAGGAAGAAAACAACTTCTATAGATTTTTCTTAGAATGAGTCCAATTAAAGGTGTTGGATATGTGTACAATGAATGTTGGTACAAAAGGAATTTGAGGCAATAGGAGGAGTGCAAGTCAACTTGGCAAAGATGATGACTTCACAAATCAATAATCAAGTAGCGAGGATCAAATTAGGGTGGCAAAAGTCATGATGTGTGGTGTGCACCTCTAGCTACTAGCAAGAAGCTTAGAGGAGATCAAAAGTTAGGCACCAGCCCCACCAACAAATGTCTTGGACTATTTGTTCTAGGGGAACACCAAGGAGAAGAAATGAAGGAGTGGCCACACCATCGGCCAAAATGAGGAATGAAGAGCAATGAAATAGAAAGGCACAACTAGTAAAGGAATGACCCAAGAAGATGAAGTTAGAGTACAAGAGAAGGGACTAGTTGAGCCTAAACAACAAAACTACACCATAGATGTCCATTGGAGGAGCCACTAACCGTTGAAGCATGGCCCATGACACTATACCCCGTGAATGAATGGCTACCCACAAAGTACCCATGACCCCCTAGTACAAAATGATGTCAATACGTGTGCATAAGGGAAGCTCAACCAATATTTTGATTCTTATGTTTGGAGGGTTCGGTATGCAATGAGCCTAATGTGTTATTTAGTGGGAAATTTCTACCACAAGGAATTGCTAAATATAGAGTGCAAATACTAGAAGAAGAAGATGATTCCTTGTGGGCAACATCACGTGAGGATCAAAAACTATGGCAAGCTAAGGTAGTGAAGGCCATCGAGCAACAAGTGGCAACCATTCATGAACCTAATGAAGCAAAGCAAGAACCAATGGCATTGTAGGAAGTGATAAAAAAGATCAAGCACTGGAATAATCATAGGAAGTTAAGAAAAGCATGAAAAGACCCATAGCAATTGGGTAAACAAGGAAAACGGCAAACTATGAACTTGATTTGGCATCCTTGAAGCACAATGTAAGTAGGCCCAAAACAATGTATTGGTATCAATGATTAATTGCACCAAAGTCTAGGCTCAACTCAGAACAAAGGCTCCAATGTGCTTTAAATTTTTGATGGCAAAGGAACAAGCTATAGCATCAAATTGAAGAACTTCTATAGCTGTTTACTTGGCTACAAGACCCTAAGAAATCCAAGCCAAAGTAGGATGGAGACCTAAAAGTGAAGGTAGTTTAGATGCAATTGGAACCTCATCTTCTATAACCCTGAGAACATCAACCCTCATAGTGAAAATTCCAAGGACAAAACTGGAGGAAGGTAAGGGTCATGAGAAGCAAAGGGCCAAGAATCATAAAACCAAGTGGCCCATGAAGCAGAGCACCAAGTAGCCTAAGAAGGAGAGAAGCAAGCAAGCCACAAAGTAGAGCCCCAAGCAATCTATGAAGATGAGTGTCAATGGATCAAAGAGATGCATAAGTAGCAAAGAGCCTATGTCCCCAAGGAGTAACCCATCAAACTAGAGTCCAAGTCCCAATCATGAATGCAATGAACTAGTTGTAAGGGAGCAGAGCCCAAACTCATTAGCTCATCTCCTTAACCAGTCCCATCAATATTGAGCAAGCATGGCACGTGCAGCTTGAGAAGGCAGAGAAGATTTAGGAGGTGACAATGAATCATTGCACCACTCTGCTAGAAACTCTTGCTAGCCTTTCATTACTCCAAGACTCGAAAGAAACACGACTTGATTGTGGGCCTCAACATGGGGAATGACATATCCTACATGATGCATTACTTCTTGGAGCATAAAGCAACATTGATTTATAAACTCCTCTATGAGTGTGGTGACTCCTTGATACCTTGGTGGATATACAACACTGTCACTAGTTCCACGAGCAAAAAAGGGAGATCCAAGTCATGAGGATGAAGAAGACATAGGGCAACTGTTGTAGAATGGACATTTCCTAGATTCAACTAAGGCCAACAACTAAGGCCAAAAGTGAATGTTTTAACCACAAACCAAGAAAGTAAGCGAACCAAAACAAACAATGAGCAAGTGGGCGAAGGCTAGCAAAGTGAAAATAATCTCTTACCCCCAACAAAGTATGTGGCAAGGCAAGGCAGTGCTGCATGATAAGTTTATTTTGATGAAAATGTGTATTTTTGCTACTATTTGATAATATTTTAAAGAATGGATTTGACTATGATTTTGGAAACATGATTAAAGAATTTACATTTGGTTTCATACATGCATCAAATGTTTTCTTATATTGCATTATGTCATGTAAAGTGGAGAAGCTGTTGGTAATAGGATGAAAAGGGATGCTTTGGGGTTCACATTCTAAATACATACATGAATTGGTCTAAAATTGTCTTGTTGATGCTCTGATTACAAACCATTTCCCGTTGCACTTTGTCACTTTTACTCAACTTCACATTTTACCCACATTAAATTGCTTCCTCTGACTTGCATGTCACACATGTAGGATGTAGATGGCAGAGATGGAGAGGACACTAGGTAGCAAGGAGCTGGTAATGGGGTAAAGAGAGGACCCAATAAGAGACAAATAATAGAATAATAGATGTATGAGGGAGGCAAGAGATAACTAGGAGTGTTACACATTTGAGCTTTAATCTTCTATATGTGACATTCTTCTAGCTTGCTTCAATGTTAAGGCAATAGAAGCCATCAACCAGCATAGTAAATGGGGAAGAGTCAATTATTGAAGTTAAAGAAAGTCTCAATCGTTGTTGCAAGAAAACTATTTACAATGCTCTTTCGAAAAGAAATTCTCATGTAATGAAAATTTAACCTATTCTTACTACACTTCACCTTACTAACTCAAACCACCTAGCCATTTTAGATTTGACACCTCATACTACAACAAAAAAAACAAGACCTAGACATGGTACACTCTAGCAAACATAGTAACAATAGAATATGCACACATCCATGCATTGACATGCATGCACGCACACACACACACACACGTGAACATGTACACACACACACACACATCACTGCATTTAGTAACATTTTGTGTATTATGGAATTGCCTCTACCCCATCTTTTAAGGCTTGATATCAAGATTTGGATCTTTTCTATTAAACGTCCCAGTATAATGTAATATTATTTTGGGGCTTTTGGTCCTTCAGCAAACTACTTTTATGCCCCATGCTACTATTTTTTTGGGATGAATGTTTAAAAGTTTGGGAAGCTTCTCGAAAACACGCTAACATACTACTCTAAGCCTATTCGCATAGGCATCCATGTTAATCATGAGCCTTCTACATTATTCATACACTGTCTAGCTTTCCATATTTGCTACATGGCTACTACATCTAGTCCTTTCTTCACTTACTTCTAGCTATGGCTTTTCTATTTACTATTCTCATACTACTACTCTTAACTCTCATCGACTATAACATCCATTATAGACTTATAAGTTAGTCATGTACCCATCATTTTCTTCCATATAGAAGAGTGGCTTGTAGTCTCTTACATAATTGATATGCTACCCATTTCTCCTTTCATAATACCACTCTTGCCATGGCTAAGGAGACAACATTATTTTTACTGCTGTGATGATATCCTTTGGCTAAACACTATTGACCCCTTCAGCTTCTTCATCACCAACAAACATCTTTGGTAAGCCCTTTTTGGATATATTACCCAATGCTAGTAATCAATATTTAAGATATGACTTTCAAACTGGTTGCCTAATTAAAGGGCATTATAAGAATCCAATGTGGCACTTTGTTTTGAAGGGGGGAAAGGGCAAAACCTTGAATGCGCTTTGAAGTGTGTTTGCAGACTTCAATGGACATATTAGTAGTATTAGATGGTCGTCCCATCATGCAAGCTAGGTGGTTGTAGAAGCCCGGTGGCTATTTAAATAGTTGCAAGCCCGATGGGGCTAAAAGGAAGCACAATTACATCATCCATTTAATCCTAAGCAAACTCAATGTAGTTGCCGCTTAATTCTCACCACACCATCATTTTATCTAGATGGTGCTCTCCACTCTATCATTTTTCCAACTATCATTATGTTACGTTACATAACCAAATCTGTGAAGTTGAAGATAACATAAGTTACAAGGGTTATAAGGGTCTTCACTAAAACTAGTGCTCAATAACTAATTCTGGTAGTGGGAATAGTTAGAAGTCATGCAAGTGATCACTAACTAGTAGTAATTGGTAGTGCCAGCATGGTGGCTACTTTCCACCATCATTATTATAAGTGTCCATGTACCAATTAATCCTATGAATGCCAGCATGGTGGCTGATTTTCTCTAGCATGAAAATCAATTGAGCATATAAAATGAAATCTCTACATTAGACCACGCAGTATTGCCAGCATGGTGGATGATTTCCACCATCACTATTATAAGTGTACACATCCTCTAATTAAGCCATTTTTTTCAATTAAGCCAAATTTTGTGGCCATCATGCAAGCTCAATGGTTGTAATTGAATGCCAATTTTTGTGGCCATCATGCAAGCTCAATGGTTGTAATTGAATGCCAATTTCCTCCACTACAGTGGGTAAAATTAGAGATGCACCATCAAGCCCCAAACCCCTTTGCACCTCACATGTCTTCTCCCTACAATCCTTGCAACCCCTGCGTCTTGCAAGCCTTGCGTCCCTCCACTATGGTAGATAGAACTAGAGATGCACACTCCTTGCAAGCCTTGCATCCTCTCCTACTTATTCCTTGCACTCCTAATTCCTTCTTGTAGTCCTTGAACCTTGAAAGCCTTCTCCTTGCAACTTTTGTTCCTTGTACTACTCATGTAAGCCTTAGAGCCACATTTCGAGGTCCGATACCCTCCAACCAGCTCCTCAGTGACATCTATTGGTTCCATTGCTCTAGCTAGTCTTGCAATCATGACCTCTTATGCATCCATTGATCTCTTGATCAATAGCTTTTTGAGACGTCTGAGGCAAGTGAACATGAAGGAGAAATACATTGTATGTGGGGGAGCTACAATCCACACCAACACAAAGATTGTTGAGGACATGCTCAAAGTCCCTAGAGGTAGACTGTAGGCTGGTTTCTTAGATGTCCATGGGAGAAACAAGACCTCATTGAGGAATTCCCCTTGCATAGTTAGCAACATAATGGAGTCAACGTTTTGACCTTGCAAGAATAAGTTTAGAAAGAACTAAAGAGAACAAGCATTTATTTTTGGTACTTAAGAGACTACAAAAGTACTAGCATATTCAAGCAGCAACAATAGAGCAGCTGCATGGAGCTCAAGTCCCCTATTCAAAGGTGACCACCAAAATCCTATTAACCAACTTAAAGAATCATTTTGAGTGCAAGTCTCCACTATCACCTCAAGCCAATGAGATTGCAATGCATTTGCTGGGCAATGTCCTCTTGACTCACCTACACAAAGTTGATGAGGAGATGAGGAAGGTACAGAGGAGAGTTGATGAAGAACACCCAAATGTACTATTTGAGTGAATCTCAAGGAGAATGCTAAAGTTAAGGCACAAGAATTTGAGGAGGTAGATGTAGCATACACAAGAGAATTACAAGCACGGCTACAAGTTGAGGGGACTAAAGCAAAGGCAAATAAAGCTAAAGAGTTGGCTATAAAACATGAGGTAGAGAAGAAAAGTAGAGGAGTGCATCAAGTCCCTGAAGTAATAGCTAAAACACTCTAATGTAGGCAGAGAATGCAAAGAGGGAGCTGATGTCCATGCCGACAACCCTCAACAATCAGAAGGCAAAAAAGGACAACCTTTGAAACACCTTTCCAATATGGTGAATGCATTGAGCATTGACAAAGACAATGGCATGATAGAGCAAGTGCAAGAGAACATTGAGGAAACCAATGTAGTGTTATGGGAGCTATAGGAATCAATTGTTAATTTCCAAGTCATTGTTTGTATCAAAGACAAACCCTACTGCAATTAAGTTCTCTCTTTCCACTAGAGTAATTGAGATCATCAATGGAACCTTCCACACAAGTGGGGTGTTTCCAAGGACTCCTTGCATGGATTATAACTAACACTAATTTCACATCATCCATGAGACAGTTTGTATGTTTAATTTCCAAGTCATTGTTTGTATCAAAGACAAACCCTATTGCAATCAAGTTCTCTCTTTCCACTAGAGTAATTGAGATCATCAATGCAACCTTCCACACAAGTGGGGTGTTTCCAAGGACTCCTTACATGGATTAATCTAGATTCCATGCATATGTAAATGCTTAGCTTTTTTAACTATGTTCACTCTTGGAACAAAACCCATGTTTCTTTGTTACTACAAAAATATCCTTCCCTAATGATTTATTCTTACCTCCCACTAATCTCACCAATGCAACAAATTGACCACAAATTCATATTTTGGTGCATTAAATTTTACTAGATGGTGCACAAGGTGCACAAAGATATGATAATCATCTAAAGTACGCCTTGCCATTTGATTTGACATGTAACATGAACCATTCGGACTTGTAAATCAAAAGATACAAGGATGTTAAAATGTCTCCTTTTGGGCCAAAACAGGGAGCGCGTTAACGTGCTCCCTGTTTTGGCCCAAAAGGAGACATCTTCACATCCCTATATCTTTGCAAGATGTCAACATTTGGTTGTTTTGGCCAAAAGATGAGTTTTTAACATCCCTGCATCTTTTGATTGTCAAAGATAAATGGCATAATGTTACATATCAAATCAAATGACAAGGCATGATTTAGACAAATATCATGCCTTTTTGCACCATCTAAAAAAATTGTGTGCCTCAGAATATGAATTTCTAAAATTCTGTCCGATTTCTTGCACCAAGTTTGAAGCAAGGTTTCCCCCATAATAGGGAGCAAGAAGACACTTGGCAAAAAAACACACCAAAATTTAACATCCTCTACCTTTTGATTGCACTCTTGGGATCACTCTTCATAAACCCATAAAGCATGTGCAAGCAAGCATGTGTTAAAAATTACCCCTATTCTTGCATTTTTACAACCCTTGTACATGTTTACATTTTCAATCTTAAAATTGTGACAATCCTTCATAAATCTACATATATAAATTATATTAAGTTGCTATTTTATAAATCCCCTCACGCACATAAACAGCATGTAAGTCCTCCCACTAAAAAATACCCCCCGGGGTAATTGCCAAACGCAAATGGGGTCATGTTACAATAGTCCTAACTTTAGACTACCCAATTTCAAGAAATGTGACACAACCACCCTTTTGAATACTTTATACTTCAAGCAATTATTTTATGAAATACTTAGATTCTTTCTTTGCTTGCTTGATTTTCCAACCACTCAACTAATTGTCGCTCGCTTGCTCTATTGACTGCCTCAAGGAGAGGACAAATGATGTATTTATAAACTTTGTCCAACCAAATGATTAAGATAATTTAATAAAAAATTTGGTCCTCCCAACATTGAGAGAGAGAGAGAGAGAGAGAGAATTACCATGCCAAACATAAGTATATACATGATGCAGTGCACCAAAAGAGACTCTTCCTCTAGAGGAATAGGACGAGGAAATGCTACATTTTCTAATAAGAGTGGAGGCAAGAGGACTTCAACTAGCCAAGATGTTGGAGTCAAGAGATTTAGTGGGACAAATGAAGAGCTTCTCCATGATATTGAGGGGGAAGACCAACATCATGATGAGGACGAGGAGAGCAAGCCTTAAGTATGTAGATGATAGTGAGAGAGGTGGGGATCACATTGGTTTGGAGTCCAATGATGCCAACTTTGAATTGGCAAGTGGGAGAGATATGATAAGCAGATGGAGGGTTTTTAGTTCAAATCAATATCCTTGAATAACGTTACGCACACCAATCATTCATTCAAGGATTAGGTGGTATGTAGTAGTCCTTAAGGTGTGTGGGGACTCCATACCCTAGGCTACATCTCTGATGTTATGGTTTTATCCTATTTTCAATTGAAACGACAATATGCAGCTTTACGTCTTTGGTATATACTTGAAGGAATGTACTTGTGGTATGATAAGAATAACACCATATCTGTAGTGTTTTGTGTTTTGTGGTTTGTGGTTTGGGTGCACAATCAACCACCCCCACCCCCTGAGATTTCATGAAATGCAAATGAAAATTAACTAGCACAATAACAGTAGACAACCGGCATACTGGTTGCAACCAATGGCCTTTTTTGCTTCTACAGCTATTTCTCCCCTTCCTGACAAGCAGCTCCCTCTCTCTCACTTGCAAGCCTCCCCAGCAAGTATAGCCTCATGGATTCAACAGATAATCTTCCTCTACAAACTGGCACATCCAAAATGGTGGGTGAAACTAGCAAATGAATATTGGCTCTCCATCATCACCCTCAACTTCACAAAAAATGGCTACTCCCAATTATGCATTGGCCCTTAGTTATGAAATCATGTAGTCTCAAGTGATTGATCATTGTTATGCACAGTCAAGATTCATTACTAGCAACACAAGCAATTTGCTATATATGACTAGTTTGGGGGTTTCTTTTCATGTGCTAGGATTGGGACTTTAGACCACTCTGCATACATAGCACATTTGATGCATCACACTTACATAGATACCCAACTAGAACTAGCACGATGCTTGTTATTTGAACCACTGGGCTTGGAAAATAATATTGCCTCTCTCTCTCTCTCTCTCTCTCTCTCTCTCTCTCTCTCTCTCCCCCTCAAAAATTTTATAAGATGCAAATGAAAATGTACCAGCATAATGATTTGCAAGGAAAAAAGATAGCCAAAAACAACATTAGAAGTTCGACTACTGACCTATGTTGTGTCAAGCATGTGTATGATGTGCTCCACTTATTGCTTGTGTCTAATCCATAGCCTACATATGTCCTTTTTGTTTGAAGAAACGCTCATGTTATTGTGCCAGAACAATGCCACTGCAATGATGACTTCCTCGCTTAAGCAGTCTCTCCTTTTCTTGCAATTAGTTGATGCCCACAGGCTTCTCACATCAGGTTGCATCTCTTTGACTTGATGGGCAATCACTAGAATCACGTTGGTCCGTCTAATGGACAACATCTTTGACATTGTATGCTCAAGATGTTTCATGTTTGTTTCAAATGAAAATAACATAGCTAATATCACTCTCTTTTAAGCTAGCGCTCACCCAAGGGAATGTGGTCCAAGATAGGACTTGAGGGTGAGATAGAGTCACAAAATTGCAAGCTTGCTTGAGGTGGGTCCAATGTGTTAAACTTGCACATCGATGTCAACTCGAATCCCACCTTGTACATTGGATGTGACATCCCACAATCAAGTATAGTCATGTTCCACGGGTAGTGGATCCTTTTCGACTCTCATTTTAATTTAGTTTTAAATTATTTTTTTCACAACTCACCCACTCTTGGGAACCTCCACTAATGGAACGTAGTCTAGAATAGGATTTGAGGGTGAGAGACAGTCTCAAAATTGCATTTCTTTGAATTTGAATTTCGAGTACATTACATAAGCTAGCACTACCTTGAGTTTTAGGTGACTATTTTCCCGAGAGTAGACATTGAACGAGATAAAGTATATGAGAGGCAACGGAGATGACACAACAAAGTATACCATAATAAGGTAATCTGTAATACAAGAGGTTACAAATGTGAGAGGATGAAAGACCAAGGGCCTTATGTTATGGAGGGCGAAAAGAGGGGAAATATCTGTTTCCCTTGTGCAAATGCACCAGGTGAAATATGGGGGAAATAAAGGGGAACATGGGAAATAGCAACCAATCTCTAGAGCTCATGGTGCTATTTCCCGTAGCTTTGAGAACCATTGTTGTGACATTTCTCTAGTATTGATGCGACATTTCTTTATAGCACTATCTCATTTCCCCTTGGATTGTTATGCATGACTGAACCAAGAACCATTGTTGTGACATTTCTCTAGTATTGATGTGACATTTCTTTATAGCACCCTCTCATTTTCCCTTGGATTGTTATGTCATGAACCAAGAGAAAACTCTCAAAAATATGGAAAAATGTCATCCTTATTTCCCTCCTTTTTGCCCTCCATGACGTAAGGCCCAAACTTGATAATGCAATTAGGTCCCATCATGATGTGATTGCTAACATGATTCTTTGCTTCATGATGTCTCTTTGCCTCCCTTTAACTCTTGATGGTCTGGAAAGTGCTCCGGTCGTAATAGGGACAAGTGGCTTGTGGTTGGAAGCACTTTCTTGCTACGTGAGCTACCTTTTCAATGACCTTCTTCCCAAGGAAAGTAGCAATTTCCCTCCAACTATAAGGCCCAAACGTATTAAGGGAGGGGCCGAGGGAGGACTTTTTTAGGAGGAAAGTCTTTGGAATTTGGCGGGCGACTGGAGGTTGCCAGCCAGATTCTGAGGACTTTTCGACCGAAAAGTTCGGCTCCGGCCCGATTCCCCCATCTGGAGGGATTGAGGGAGGCCGTTTCGTACTGGTCGTTCGGTAGTTGTCTCCTACTGCTGTGGCGGATGGTGTTGGGATGCTCTGCTTTTTTTTTTTTTTTGGGTGGGTGGGAAAAATGAGGAGGCAGGGGTGTGAGTGTACGAAAGCGGCACGGAGATGGATGCGGTGGTGGTGTGATAACAGAACGGGGGCGGATGGTGGATGATGTGGGTGGAGGGGGTGAGAGAAGAGGGGATGTATGAAGGAAATGCCAAGACGGAGTGAGGGGTGAGTGAGGTGTAAGCACCGACAATGATAAGAAATATATAAATAGGAGGGGTGAGGCAAAAGAGTGGAAAGTAATAATAATAAGTTTGATTTGATACGTTGAATACAACGCTCTACTGGATACTTATTCAGCAACCCACCAACCACACTTTTCTCTCTGGCTTTGCATGCATTTCATTCTTTCATCATCCTCTTTGGAACCTTAAGGACCTTCCTTCTCCATCACTTCTCCCCTTAGATCTCCTCCACCACTTTGCTTTCTTCCCAGATCTTTAAACCTTCCCTTCTTTGCTTTCAAGCCATGGCTTCCCTGGATCTCCCCGACAAGAATCTGCTCTTCCGCAAGCTCAAATCTAAGCCTGATAATAAGGTTCGTTGCTTCTGCCCCCCCCCCCCCCCTCCTCCCAGCATTTTGTTGAAACGACCCATCTGCCTGCCGTTCACTGCAATGCTTCTCCTTCCTAGCTCTACCTTTTCCATGCCTGTTTCCTACTCTCTCTCTTTCTGCAATGTACCTTGTCATTCGAGTAACCTGGTCGTCGATCCGTTCCTCTTGACTCTACTTTGCGTATTGTTGGGCATTTTCTAGATGACGATTGTATGTGCGAATGTTAACACACCGTAGTGGGCTGTGCGAAAGATCGGGTCACCTCGTGAGCCCGCATTGTTTGCTTCATGATATCTCTTCGCCTACGGATTTGCTGGGTTGCGATTCATAGAAGGTACAAAAGGCCAGATCACGGACTTGTTGTAATACCTGCTGTTGCCTACAATGCTCTTCAAGTCTTGGAAGTCTCAAGGCTCTTGATGGAGACCCTCAAAGACTTCGCGTTCCACACACTTTGTTGCGTCAAGCGCGCGGTGATTTGGTGTGAGAGTCGTTCGAACTCATGAATTGAACGATGAACGTGCAAAGAAAGAGGTTCATGGCGCTTGCAACCACATTTGTTCTTTGATCCCGCGAAGACTGGTCATCCCAATCTCGTCTCCAGTTGAGGCCGGTTTACGACGTAGACTCCAACAAAATGACAGAACCAGTCTCTAGGCACCCTCTAAGGGAATGGCCCTGTCGCCATAGAGCACGCTCTCTGTCATGGTGTAGGATGGGAGCTTTAGTTTAAGTATCTACACCATACAATACACGTGAGGTCCTCCACCATGAGCGGTAATAGTATCTGACTTCGAGAGAGACACTAGTCCGAGTGAACTGACTGAGCCAATGCACAGATGCATCCTCCTATGCATGGCATAGCCTAAGAGAATTTTTTTTCTAGTAATGCTTGAAATAACTGAAAGAAATGAATGACTTCTGTCATTCATAAGGCCTGCCCAAAAGGTTGGAGGAGGAATTTTCGAAGATGCATCACATAATAACACCTTTTGATGAAAAATATGAACCAGAAATAGAAGCAACAGCAAAAACCAATGGTACTAGAAGAGAGGAAGGAGGAAGGATTACGACTTGTGCTTTTTTACCCAACAGCCCAACTGCTGTATCAAGGGAGATGTGGGCATGGAGGTCGGGACTGGGGCAAACTTGAGAGAGAGAGAGAGAGAGAGAGAGAGAAAGAGAGAGAGAGGAAGGATTGCATGCGATTGAAATACTCCAATAGATGCAATTCCCTTTCAAGGAGAACATCAATGCTAAGGCCTCCTTATCGCGTAGGCCACAACCAACCATAAAATCAGCTATCTGTGTGGCGCTACTCGTGGAAGCAAAAACTGCCTATCGCCCAGCCTATTGGATGGAGAGCGTAGCTCACATTGTAGGGAATCTCTGCAATAGCGGCTAACAGCCAGGGTGGTGGAGTTTACAACCAGTGAATGCCTTACTCTGTAAAAGTTTAGAAGACACCTGCAGATCAAGCCTTTCATGTAAGACAACTGAAGATCAAGCCTTGCAGAAACGTGCACGTCTCTCGATGGTTGCCCTTGATCCCACTACCCCTTGCTCCCATATGGCGCACAAGGTGTAGATAATATCTTGCTAGAGGGTAACGAGGGTGGCTGTTGTTGGAAAATCTACTGGCTACCCATCACCAGATTGCAATGGGCAACCTAGAAGTTTCAGGTTGTGATGTTGGACATTGTCTCCTACTCCCACACATTGTCCCCTGGAGAGGGTATTGCTTGTTGGCAAGAGGGAGGAGTCACGTACTACACCTCAATCTGGACGACTCTCTATCCCTAGATCCTGTAGGCTGGCGTAACTATGTCGATCGTAAAGGTGTGGCCCCTCTTTGTCAGCCAGGCTGCCATGCCCAGGTGAAGTCACCTTGGTCCTCTACGACCTAGCCATGATTTAAAGGGCCCCTTGCCATATCCTCTACGATGCGGAGTAGCTCCACAGGCAATATGGAATCGTCTTGAGGTCTTTGTCCTCACAAAATGGAGGCACCTCCCATCCACATGCATCAGCTCCAACCATGGGCCGATAGGCAATCCGTATTGCCACCGGCTAGAAGAAATATGAAATCTTCCGTGATCAGAGGTTGGTCCATAAACACAATGAGAAATAACCTCCTGTGGCACATGCTTCTCCGCCTAGAGGCTCTCTCTCTCGAAGGTCGAGATAGGTGAAAGACGGCATCTAATGCGTGTATTGTACGAGAAGAAGGGGATCTCCATAATCCTATTTGAGTGTTCCACTCTTGAGGGCCAAAATCCTTCTCTCGACCACTGAACGTCTCGATGCGGACGACCCTTCAATAGTCAGAGGTGCCAAAGGGCGACACATCTTGCAAGCCCCACGATGAGTGGCACTGGGTCAATGGTCCAACTCTTGCCTAGACACTTTACTACTCTGATCCGTTGCCACTTTAACATCTCCAGGGTCACATCTAGCTCTGGTTCTTCCTCTGTCTCTAATTGCATAAAATCCTGGGGACCCACTTTGCAATGCATAGAGCAGAAGGCACCAAGGGCTTTGTGAATATATTATATCCTTAAGGGCACCCGTGTCCTGGAGAATGCTCATACTACAATAGGGGGGCTGAGACACTATGTAGACGCTCCCTCTAGGATGTATATACATATATATAGATATCTCTACATATTTGTAGATATATATATATCTTTGGGATGGCACATTAATCTCTAGTATCCTCTTGCCTGCCCCTCACATAAGAGAGGGCTCTCACATGTGCCTCTAGCTTGCAAGGGAGTCGACTCCCTGTCCTGAAAGAACTAGTTGGACCACTATCGTGCTGTGCCCCCATCATGTGTCCTGAATCTCTGGTGCTAGAAAAGGGGTTGGTTCTCCCGCTTCTCTCAGCACCATGGGTTGGGTTGGATACGTCAATGCCATACCCTATGTAGACTCCTAGTCCTTAATGTAGACTCCATGAGCTGTGGTAGTGGAGCTACTAAACAAGCATCCACACCAATGCAAAGTCCAAAAAAAAAAGCAGAATGGTAGTACTAAGTCCTAAGTACAATATAGCCATGTCGATGGTCGACTATATATCAATCTCAGCATCATCATCATTATCATCATCATCAGCAGGATATCAAGGTGGATGAGGCAATGGAGGCATGAAGTTGGCAATAGAGAGCTGTCGGTCACTCAAAGTTGCAGTCTTGGCACGTCTCTTGGTACTTGACTTGTCCTCTCTGTGTAGGCCCACCTGTAGCTTTGCGTCTAACCAGGGCTACTGTGACCCCCGTCGGTCGGGCTCCGACTGTAAACAAGGAGGGGATGTCCCTTAGTGTGATCTGTGTGTCAACCCTCTATCTGAGCTATCGGGTCACAGGCTCCGTGTCACGGTCATGTGGAGGCCCTTCTCGTGGGGATCCATGTGATTTGGCTGAAAGAACTCCGTGATAGAGCTCTGAGAGGGATCAACTAAGGCCTGTCTCCGTGCTCGGAGTATCCTCTCGCGTTGTCTAAGTACCTCATGAATGAAACCTGTCAAACACTACTGGTCTGGGTAGGAGAGGAATCGGGTCAAAATCCCATAGCTATCTCTGAAGAGGCAGTAGAAACGCCCTCGGATCTCATAGTAAACAAGACACCTGAAGATGATTTGCTCCTCTGTCTGTACCTCCTGCATGTCACATAGTGTGCATATGCGCCTCTCCCTGTGTAGTCACTCTGCTCTGCCACTCTCGATATGAAGTGTGTGTGAAGAGACCCGGAACTGCCCAAGAGAGATCCTCAGCGAGTGGGGTAGGTGAATCTGCGTGTATCCTGGTGGGTCAATGAAACCCTCCGTTGTGATATGTAAGAAGTGACTTTGTAGAAGCTAAGCTTCACTGGGAGTTCACTCGGTCCCAACCAGGTCCGAAATGTGTGTAGCTGTAATAGATCCTCACGGATAACCTGGTTGACCTCGTGTGATAGGAGGGGAGAAAACGGAGGAGCATCCATGCTGTACTGGAAGAGAGGAGTCTATCCATGTGGAGCCCTAGTCGCTCAAACCATGCGTGCATACCAACACCTCTGGTCCCCTCCTGTTGCAAGTGCCATAAAAGAGGACAGAGCTAGCCATGGTAGCTTGCTACGCCCAGAGGTGTAATCTCCATATTCCCTGACTCGGTACGGGTACGTGATGACCTGAAATGCAGTATCTAGCTGTAAAGGAGGTGACCCAAACTCAGCCTGAATGATCTAGTGAGGAACGGATGGCTTACCACGAATCATTCGTGATAACATGAGAACCTGTAGCCGCTCCACACGGTTCCTCTCTGTATCGGATAAGTCTAGCTCCCAACATGGGCTGCTGTACATCCTCGTTGAGCGGAAGCAGTGCCTCTCTAGTCTGGCCAATGAAGCATACCCTCTGCTCAAGCGTGTCTGCATCGCGACCCCTTGGTACGTGGATCCTGAAAGTGCGAGCGGAAGCATTGCCTCTCTAGTTTGGCCAATGAAGCATACCCTCTGCTCAAGCGTGCCTGCATCATGGGTCTCATAGTGAAGATGGGTCCGGAAAAGACAACCCTAAGATAAGTGTATGATGAAACTATCTCAATAGGTGACCCATCAAATGTGAACTGCTCCTGGCGCATGATGGCTCGAGATGTATTGAAGATCATGGCCTTGGTTTTACCCAGGTTGACCTTCAAATCATGAGACTCACAAAAGGACTATAGTTTGTTAAGGTGTCTTTGGAGCCCCTTTGTTGAGGAGAGCACGTCATCTGCGTAAAGCAATATCCGCATCAGCGTGCTTGCAAGAGAGCAACCTACCCTCCCTGTGTCTACATCACTGTCTCAAGCTCGTCAATGTAGAGGTCAAACAAGGTAGGCGATAATGGACACCCTTGTTTGACCCCGATAGTGCCCATGATCTCGTCTGTCCATCCAGATCCTGTCCGGACTCTTCTTGAAACTCTCTCGTAAAGTGCCATGATAGCCCAAATGATCTCCTGGTCATAACCCAAGTCTTGTAGGCGCCGTATGAGGCGGGCTCTCGGAACCGTGTCAAATGCCTTGCGGAAATCCACAAAGTAACAATAAACCCTCTGCTTCCATGCCTTGGCCTTGATGATACATCTGAGCGTGAGAATATGGTCCATGGTTCCATGATCACGTCGGAATTCGGCCTGTCTTGCTGCTCTAAGTCCTTGACACTCCGCAAAACTGATGACCTCGGAATCAAGTATTGATGCATAAACCTTGGACATGACATGTCCAATCATTATGGTCCTGTAGTACTCCTTCATTAAAGAGCTTTGCTAAGATCGGGGCTAGGAGGTTAATCCCATATGCAATGAACTCAGTGCATAGCCCCTCATGATCCTTCTCTCGGCCATTATGAAGTTTCGTTACGGCATCCTTTACCCCTTCCCTAGTGAAGACTCCCCTAGTGAAGAGGGTGTAGGATGTGGGGCATGGCATGTGTGAGAGGTTAGGGACTGGGTGATTTGGGATGTCATAAAGTGTGCGTGCATAATCAAACCAGATCTGAGTGTCAATGAGTGGTGAGGGGGACCGTCCTTCTAGAAATCTCCGCCAAAAGTCCTTAGAGTTGTTACTAAACAAAATGTTTAGTAGCTCCTCCTCGTTTCGACGAACAAAGTCACTAAAAATGGACACACATACCCAAGGCTAGTGTTTGAGAGAAATAAATAAATAAATACACTCACCTGGAATGCCCTCTGCCTGTCCTGTCTCACTCTGTAACTTGTGAGAAGATACCCAGATCTTGTGAGAAGATTCGTAATCTGTGAGAAGATACCCAGAACTGCTGAGATCCTCTTTGCATGTGGGAGATGAATCTGAGTGTAGCGTGGTGGTTTGGTAAGCCCCTCCTTTGAGAATGATCTCTGTAGAAGCTTAGTTTTACTGAGAGTTCAAAAGGTGCTACCAAGTCTTGTAACTGTGGAGCTATTGTAAGTCCTCTCTGATGCCTTGATTCATCTTGTGGTAGGTGAGGAGAATGGATGGAGCATCAAGGCGATATTGAAACGGTGGTAGTTTGTCCCTATGTAGTCCCAAGCCTACAAACCATCTCCGTGTCCCAGCATACCAGCTCCTACTAATCCCCCTCTCCCTCCAATGCAATAGATAACTTTAAGGCCAGCCAAGGCAATCTGCGCCATTCAGATGTTGTGGTGCCAAAGTTTTTGATTCTATGGGGATAATTGACCACCTGAAAGATTGCATCAAGCTGTAGAGGGGTAGCCCCAAACTCTACTAGCTGAATATGATGTGGGACCGACGGCTTGCTACTGATCATCTGAGCAAGAAGTAGAACCTATACTCTCTCTATGCGGGGCCAGTCTATCTCCATCATATCTGTCCCCCAAAAGGCATTGCCTTTACATCCCAAGCTAGATGGACAAGCGAGTCAAAGAGAAGAGACTTGCCTCTGGGGTCCTGGAAATGCGAGTGAAAGCACGGATGCTTGAATCTGGCTAGTGCGGCATATCCTTTGCTCAAAGGAGCCTGCATGGCTGGCCACATCTTGAAGATCAGGTCTGAGAAGAGGGTCCTCAAGTATATATAGGATGCAACAATCTCCATTGGCCCGTCAAGGGTAAACTGCTCTTTTGTCTCATAGAAAGACTGGAGTGCATCCAAATGTGGTTGGAGACCGTTAGCTGATGAGGAGAGTATGAACCACATAATCTGCATATAGTAGAACCGAACATAATCTGTATATAGTAGAATTGAAATTAAGGAATCAACTAGGGGTGAACCTGCTCCTTCCAATGTTGTGATGAAGGAATCGAGCTCATTGTTATGTAGACCAAAAGTTTGGTGACAAAGGACGACTTTGTTGACCCCAATCGTGCTCATGATCTGCCTTTGTCCACCCAGGCGATGTCATGACTCTACCTGATATCGGCTCTTATAGTGGTCGGATCGCCCAAATGATGTCCTAATTGTACCCTAGATCAAGTAGGGGGTGTGTGTGTGTGTGTGTGCGAGAGAGAGAGAGAGAGAGAGAGAGAGAGAGAGAGAGAGAGAGAGAGAGAGAGAGAGAGAGATGTATTAACGTCCACGAGAGGCCTCGCGGGCCTATGGGACAAAGTGCATAGAAAAAGAGAACTCAATGGGCTGGAGCAAAGGGCGTGCTAGGGCCCTTGTTGAGTACTAATCTATGCTAGCAAAATCATAATCATAACCATAACCAATAATGTACAAATTGAATCAAGTCAATCTATCAAGTACAAACTGAATCAAGTCAGTCTCGGTGCTGGGACTCAGAAACCAAAACTGAAGTTGCACTGCAGTGGGGGACAAGGTCTCCTCGATCTTTGAACTCTTTGGGCTATGTCCAGAGTGCCCCCTCGTCTCTGTCGGCTCCCCCTGAGGAACAGTGTGATAGGTCGGACCTCAATATGTGCACTGGGTGCTCGCTGTTGTCTCATGTGTGGTCTCTGTGTCCCTCTCAGTGGTACCGTGTCGGCTCTCTTTGCTGATCTAGGCTACTCTCATGTCAGCTAGCTTCTCCTCCACTCCGCTGTGTCCTGGGGCTGACTCAAATATATAGAAGTTTGTGACGCGTCGCTGTGTCCGATCAGCCTCTATGTCCTGTGGTTTGGCCATCATCTGCTGCTCTTTGATCTATCGCAATATTCTCTCTCTGTGCCAGCGCATCTCCATCAGATAGAGGCCAATGCAGACCTGGTTGTGGAAATGGATCGGTCATGATGGTGGACCGAAGCCACTCCCCTCCAAGTAGATACAATGGTTACACCCCCGGATCTCATAGTAGGTTGGGCAAGCATAAAGAAGATGCTCCTCTATCTCAACCGCCCCCAGCGTACATAGTGTGCATATCCGCTGCTCCCTGGGTATACCTGCGGCTCTCCCCACCTCAATCCTCAGCCGATGGGACGAAACCCACACTTCTCCAATGGCAATCCTCAGTGCATGTGAGACTCCTCTATCCTCGAGATACTGGGGTCTGATGATGAATCCGTCCCCCAATACTCTTAGAAAGTGTTCATGGTAGAACTTGGTCTTGGTGGGGAGCTTTTGCCCCCCCCCAGTCTGAGATGTATGGAGCTGGATGAGATCTAACCATATGATATGGTTGATCTCATCTCGTGGGATCGACTCAAGCGGCTCGTCCATGTTGTACTGAAAGGGGGAAGTCTGTCCATCTTGATACCGTGCCTAGCAAGCCATGTGGATATGCGTGCATACCATGTGTCAGTCCTGCGGGCCAGTCTCCGAAGTCTCTAGTGAGGTAAGTCCCAAACTTTGTGGATGAAAGTCATGGTCTGAAAGATGGCATCAACGTGGAGAGGTGTCATGGGGAACTTTGCCTGCACTATCTCATGTGGGATTGAGGGCTTACACCGAATCAACCTGGCCCCCATAATCACTTGTGGCCGCTCAAATCTCCTCCAATCGATCCTCGGAAGATCGCATCCCCAGAAGGGTGCTATATACATGGCAGTCGGCTGCACCAGTGTGTCGAAAAGCCAGCCCTTCGTCGGTGGATCCTGTAAGTGCGCCTTGAAGCACTGTTGCTCTAGTCGCGCCAAAGCACTACGCCCTGTGTGAGTCCTGCTTGGGCTGCATGGGTCATCGTGAAAATGGGTCCTGTGAAGACTGCTCCCAAATATGTGTAGGACTGCACTATCTCCACTGGCTGACCACAATAAGTGAAACCAAGTCGGGGAAGTACTGCTTGTGACGTGTTGAGACCATAACCTTGGTCTTCCCAAGGGTGACTGTCAGGTATCTCCAATACTCTTAGAAAGTGTTCATGGTAGAACTTGGTCTTGGTGGGGAGCTTTTGCCCCCCCCCAGTCTGAGATGTATGGAGCTGGATGAGATCTAACCATATGATATGGTTGATCTCATCTCGTGGGATCGACTCAAGCGGCTCGTCCATGTTGTACTGAAAGGGGGAAGTCTGTCCATCTGGATACCGTGCCTAGCAAGCCATGTGGATATGCGTGCATACCATGTGTCAGTCCTGCGGGCCAGTCTCCGAAGTCTCTAGTGAGGTAAGTCCCAAACTTTGTGGATGAAAGTCATGGTCTGAAAGATGGCATCAACGTGGAGAGGTGTCATGGGGAACTTTGCCTGCACTATCTCATGTGGGATTGAGGGCTTACACCGAATCAACCTGGCCCCCATAATAACTTGTGGCCGCTCAAATCTCCTCCAATCGATCCTCGGAAGATCGCATCCCCAGAAGGGTGCTATATACATGGCAGTCGGCTGCACCAGTGTGTCGAAAAGCCAGCCCTTCGTCGGCGGATCCTGTAAGTGCGCCTTGAAGCACTGTTGCTCTAGTCGCGCCAAAGCACTACGCCCTGTGTGAGTCCTGCTTGGGCTGCATGGGTCATCGTGAAAATGGGTCCTGTGAAGACTGCTCCCAAATATGTGTAGGACTGCACTATCTCCACTGGCTGACCACAATAAGTGAAACCAAGTCGGGGAAGTACTGCTTGTGACGTGTTGAGACCATAACCTTGGTCTTCCCAAGGGTGACTGTCAGGTATCTCTCTCTGCAGAACACCTCTAATGCCTCCAAATGTCTTTGCAGCTCCTCTGTTGAAGATGATATAAGGACTATGTCATCAGCGTATAGCAATATCTGCATCATGAGGTCTCTCTCTCTGCAGAACACCTTCTAAGGGCTCCAAATGTCTTTGCAGCTCCTCTTTTGAAGATGATATAAGGACTATGTCATCAGCCTATATCAATATCTGCATCATGAGGTCGCCCATTAATGATCCCTTGCTCCCTAGGCAATCTATGAAGGATGTGATTTCATCGATGTAAAGTCCGAAGATATATATACATATACATATACATATAGATGATATATATATATAGAGAGAGAGAGAGAGAGAGAGAGAGAGAGAGAGAGAGAGAGAGAGATAGAGATGAACTTTGTCTTCTCTTCAGGTGTGCTTTGATTGCGATGCCAAGAATCCAACATGGGCATCTGTCACGTATGGCATATTTATCTGCCTTGATTGCTCTGCAATTCACCGCAGTCTTGGTGTTCATATAAGCTTCGTCAGGTACTCACAAGTTCAACGTCTATGGTGGGTGTGTAATGTTAAACATAAATTTGAGTTGCTAAATATATATTCTTTTAAAAAATACAATGTCCTTTAAGGATTTGCACAGGTTATTTCATTACTTTCATTTTGTCTGGAGGTCAAAAATGAACTACATGACCACAAAAGCATGATTTGAAGATGATCCAAAGGTGTTTCTATCAATCACAAGCGAAGAGGTTCTTATGCATATGTATTCACACACTTTTTTTTTTTTTGGTGAAGAAATCTTTTATTGCTGTAAAATAATAACATTCATAGTTACTTCGAAACTGAAGTAACTATTACTCAACTAAAGATCTCAGTATAAGTTGTATACACATCCTGATCAATCAAACGAGTTTGAACACAATCATAGAATGATTGATGGAGAGATCGTTTGAAAAAGATAAAGGATGAAAAAAGGGGATCACCAAAGACTCTATGATTTCTGTCCATCCATAAAGTCCATAGTGCCCAATAGCGTACCCATATAAAAAATAAATCAAAACCCTGTCTCGGTGGATGAAAACCAAACAACCAGAAAAGCCTGCCAAAAGTAGCAGTAGGAAATCTCGCTCGAAGCCTCTGTCGGATGAGAGCGATGAAGGTGCAAGTATGTGGACAGAACCAAAAAATGTGTAGCACAGATTCAGTGGGGTGTAAGCATCTATGACAAACAGCTGGAGCAATATGTCTGTGTGCAAGTAGCTGGCCAGATGGAAAAATGCCAAGCAGGACTCGCCAAAGAAAAAGCTGTTGTCGAAGAGGGACGTTGTAATGCCAAAGGAGACGCAGCCTTTTGCTCCACCACTTTAGTGGGCGATCCATATGCCAAACAGTATTTGCTCTTTCAGAAATCCAAGGCGGAAGTAATAGCACTTTATACAGTGATGGCACTGTAATATGTGAGAACTTCAAGGGACGGGCTGAAGAGTAAGAAGAGCGTAAAAATCCTGTTCTGAAGTTCCATGCGAGGTACTGGCAAAAACGGTTGAAGCATTGCTGAAATCCGATGCCAGAGAGGACGATAATGAGCTCCCAAACCGTATTTGCTGGCAGCCATGGAAAAGGATAAAAGTGTGCCATCATCCTGAAGTACATGTGCCACAGAAGTGATGCCTTTGAAGGAGAGAAAGTAAGAACGTCTTGGTTCTTGAATGGCCAAAGAAGGGTGGAATACTTTAGACCAATAAATATTCTCAGCCCTCAAGGAGTTTCCCGACAAAGAGTCCCCATGCCATTCCAAGTGGGATAAGATATGTTTCCAATCAAGAAGCAGGCGAGAAACAAAAGGGCAGCCTCTGATCTTGCCTTGGATAGAGCCAAATATAAAATCCCACGGAGTGGGCTGCCAATGCCCAAATGCAGAAGTATGAATATGTAGTAAGAGGGAGCGGATCATTAAAGCCCACGGCTGATCTTGCATAAACTGCAACATCATTTTTCCTCTGTGAGCAAGTAAATGCATGTGAATATTGGGAATGTTTAGACCCCCGTGCATCTTTGGAGAACAGAGATGATGCATAGAGAGTAATCTGAGACTTTTCTTGCCATTTTTAGCACACCAGAAAATTTCCATGATAGCTGACATAAAGGAGTCCAGCTCTGCCTTAGTGAACATAATGAGAGGCAGATAAAACTGTATGTATGCTATCAAAATGGATTGTGCGATTCGCAAACAAACATGTAGTGGCCAAGTTGCAAGCTTCCAATATTCAAGTTTTGCCCTCAACTTTGTCAACACCCAATCAGTTTGTTGGGAACGGGTGAGTTCCCAACCTAGAGGATAGCCGAGATGTCGAATAAATTGAGAGGCGGGGACAATTTCCCCAAGCCACATAAGACTGTGCCATTCCTGTTGATGCAACGGCAACAATTTTGATTTCTGAAAATTGACCCGAAGACCAGCAGCCAATCCATATGTAGAAAGAGCGTGCATAATCATGGACAGATCACTCCGAGTATTTTGTGAAGTAAAGAATGAATCATCAGCCTATGCTTGAGTGATCATGCTGCGACTGCCAGTAATCTCCAAACCATGCAACTGGTCAGTGTCCAAAAGGTGGTCCAGATATTGAAGCATTGGATGAGTGGCTATTGCAAAAAGTAAAGCACTTAGGGACATCCTTGCCTAACAGAACAGCCAAGAGTCCAGTATGTAGAAATATCCCCTGAAAGTATGCAGGCAGCTTTACTATCTTGATATAGCCAAGTGATAACTTGCTGATTTTTGTGCCAAATCCCAATGCGTGCATAGTCGATGAAATAAAATCCCATTTAACCGTATCAAAGGCTTTGGCAATATCAACTTGCAATAATAAAACATCTTGCTGCGTGTATTTGGCATATTCAATTCCAACATAGGCATTAGCAATGTTATCTGTGATATGCCTACGCGGAACAAAGCCATATTGGGCAGAATGCAACCCATCATGTACAAGCCCCTTTAGCCGATCGACAATCATTTTTGTAGTGACTTTGTAAATGACTGGCATAAGGGTGATAGGTCTCCAGTCTGCCAAAGATTCACAGATTTGTTTTTTTGGAAGGAGTTTAACAATACCTCTCTTCCATGCGTCTGGCATTTTCTGATTTTGCCATGCAGAATTCACCATATGCAGCAAAGTATGCTTCAAAAGAGGCCAATATTCTAGAAAAAACTCAACCGTAAGACCATCCCATCCTGGAGATTTCCATCTTCCGCAGGATTTGATTGCATCTGAGAGTTCCCTCTCAGTAAAAGGTTCCTCCAATTCCAAAGCTTGAGTAGTGGAAATAATAGGAGAAACATGCTGTAACAGCAAATTTCGTGCAACCAAAGCTTGCTGTGAGGGAGGAACTGCAGAACCAAATTGCTGAGAAAAATGTTGCACACAAACAGAAGCAAGCTGTGACCTCGAGGTGGTCCATGATCCATCAGGCATAAGCACCCTGCAAATTTCTGTTTTTAATCTTCTCTGATGCAAGCTTTTGAAAAATTCTTTAGAAGAGCAGCCTTTATCTGTAAAGGCTCTTTGTCTGGCTCTAGTCTCCCATTTGGCCAGTTTTCTATGATCATTGAGTTGAAGACAATGTCTGGCCTAGCATAGTGTTGTTTGCTCATGCAGGGACAACGGACGAAGATGGCTGAGTTCAGTGAGGTCCTGACAAGTAAGTTTGGCCTGAGCAATAGTTTCCCTCAGGGTCTTCATGTAAGACTTGCCGTAACTTCTTATCACAACTTGCATTTTGGAAACAAAAGAATCCCAGGCATCATCAATATGAACATGGCTGCGAGAAGACAGAGAGTGAGATGCTTCAGTAACCATGGCCTTGAACACAGCATGTTGCAAGTAGCTATTGTTCACGATCAAATGGCGCCTTTGTGGCAATCTATCATCTGGCATATCATGAAAGGATAACCGCAACCATAGAGGTGCATGATCTGAATGCACAAAGGCATAGTCAATCCACATTTTGCATGTAAAATCCCCATTTTGTTGCGGAGCTACACTATACCATCGATCCAGACGTGTCGGATAAGAAGAAAGAGCATTATGTTGGAATGTGTATCCAGGTGACAAAGGCTGCAATTCCTTCCAAAGGTCTACCAAATCCAGATGCATCAGTAATTGTGACCATGCATGCCTTTCAGGGGTTAACATATGAGTATGTCTAGAGGTATTGTCTCCCTGTTGAGGAGCATTATTAAAATCCCCACATATAAAGGCATGATATCTCCATGGATATTGTTGCATGGCATCCCAAATTTCAGTTCTTTCTCTAGAAGATTGAGGTGCATAAAGAGAGGCAAATTCAAACACCTCTCCTCGAATTAACGCACTGAAGAACAAGCCATCTGCCTTTGTGGTCATTGAAAACAATAACTGGTTGGAGCTCATGTTTGATCAAAATGACCACCCTTGAGAAAGAGTGCTCTCCAGCATAGAAAATGTCATAGTCATAGTAGTGTCCTGTCTTTCCTGCATAGACATGTTGGTTATGTTCTTGTAATGCCACTATGTCAGGCTGAAATCTATTGATGTACAGCCACACTGTTTTCCATTTCCTACTGTCACACATCCCCTGGACATTGAGTGTAAAACATTTGATATGAGCAGTCATATTTATAGATATTTATAGTAATATAACAACTATGTACAACAGCAAATTTCATGATGTCAACCCTGCATTTCTATCTCAGGGTCAATGCTTCTCCCCTGAGAAGAGATATCCACTTGAGGAGTAGACAGCAGAGCAGCAATCTCTTCTTCAAGGAAGAGTGTTCTGCTGGCTGTCACTGGAGCCCATGTGATCCCAATTCCTGTATTGACCTCTGGGGTGTTTCCACTGGAAGACGCACCATTCCAAGTACGAGGGGGTGGAAGTCTTCTAGCAGAAATAACTTTTCTTGGACTTTGCCATCCATCAATTGGAGGTTTTTGTCCTTTTGTCGAGGGTTGAATAGCAGCAGGTGAATGTGAAGAAACATTCCCATTTGAAACCACTGGAGCTTTGCCTTTATCCTGAATACTAGAAAGCTGTCTACTACCTTTGTTTTTATTTGCAATAGAAGTAGGAGCATCCTTGGTAGGCATTTGAACCGGTAAAACAGCAGGAGGCATTTTATGCTGATTCATTGGACACTGTGAAACCATGTGTCCAAATTTTTTGCAGTCAAAACAAGCCCCTGCAAATAATCCCCATTTCAGTTTGTAAAAGGCACTTCCCATGTCCACATTATTCACGGTGACTGAATAAGAGTTTGGTGTGGGATTATCAGTATCCCAAAGAATGCAAAATCGATTTGAATTGCCATTAGGCTGTGGTGGGCAGACCACTTTGCCTAAAGAAGCTGCAATTTTAGGCAAGAGTGAGGCCATGCATTGTGGGAAGTCTACAACTTCAACCCAGACCGGGCATCTATGTCGGATTAAAGCCTGATAATCCCTTGTGGGAGACCATGGCAATACATGCACCATTTGTTGCCCAAGAAAAAGAGGCGAATGTTCCAAAAGCATTTGTCTGTGTAGCTCATCCACCATAATAACCTCAAAAAAACCCCTGGCTGCATAGTGCACTTTGCGATCAAACGAGCCAGCCAGTGTGCGAGTCAACCAGTTGCCTATCTCTGCAGCAGGTGGCATCCGGCCAGGAAAAAATAAAATTACTGCATTTTTAGCATATTCTTTGACAGGATCCACAATTTCATCTACTTCCACCATGAGGCCAACTGATGGAACCGAGTCTTTCCACTCTTTCCTGGTGTCTGCAAATCCTTCATGCATGACATCGTAGACCAGTTGGGCCTCAAGAGTATCATGTACCGGGTCATGCTGACCCTCAGCCTGCTTTTGCTTCTTGCAGTGAACCAAACGTTCCTTTTGAAATGTCTTTTCATAGGAATATTCAGCCATAGCTTTGTAAAAAGTGGAACTCAGAAATGAGATACGTGTAAAGTGGTAGTGGAGGAAAAAAACCAGTCCCAAAAAAAGCCCACAGGAAGCCCACAGAGAAGAGCAAAAGAGTATATTTGTAAGGAGAAAGAAGGGAAAGAAGGATGTAGAGGCCAAGATAGGATAGAAATCAGTTCTGTAGAGGAAAAAGAGAAAAAAACCAGCAGAAAAACCCCAAATGAAATATATTTCAGAGGGAAATAGCAGATTTTGGCGATGAGAAAGGTGCAGCAGACCCAGAGACTGAAGAGGAGAGAGATGGGAGCGAAAGCCTTCAAGATCAGGGCGTGGCTGTAGTCCAGGTACAAAACCCTGCGCAGAAAACAGACCAGGAACCAGGAATGATGCAGGAGCAGCAGGCTGCAGCAGGCGAAAATGGCCGTACAGGCCGTACAGCTGTATGGAAGCTGTACGGAGGTCCGACGGGCTGTACGACAGCTTATGTCTGCTCCAAAAGATCGGGTTCAGGGCGTTGATTCAGCGCAACAGGGTGCTGATGCTCACGGGCTGGTTACGGGATGCTTTCGGGCTGATCTGCAAGGGCTGGCTCTCTCTCTAACACACTTTTTTTTGTGAAACCAGTAACTATATTATTAACATGAAATCAATGTACATGACATTATACTCCAAAAGAGAGCCTAATGGAAGAACTCAAAAACAGTCAGAAAACACTTCAAGGCTAGTAGCATCCAAGTCCCTCTCTCTCTCACATAGACACCACTATGTACATGTACACACGCATATGTATTCACACACACCCACACTCGCATTCACATACATGCATTGTGCATTTGCACACAGTTTTAGATAGAGATAGAGATAGAGATAGAGACATACATAACCATATATATATGTGTGTGTTTGTGTGTGTGTGAGAGAGAGAGAGAGAGAGATTTATTGATGTCTGCAGATTTTTTAAAGAAACATCAGAGAAAAGAATTTTCTATTGACGTCTGCAGAATAAAAAGGCCTATGAGATTAAAAAACTGGGATACATTGTGATTGGAACACCCCATATAGGGGGGGCTAGAGATGTCTGGCACACCTTTATGTATGTAGTGTAACTAGAGAAAACCCTATGAATATATCTAAGATGAATGAAACGATTGTATCAGAAATATCTCTGGTATCGGGTCCCACGTAGCATCTACCATCAGTGATCTAAGCTGCGCATGAGCATGGATGGGGCCCCACTGAGAATCACAGTGCATTTATGTTATGCCTAAGATCTAGCTGCACATGAGCATGGATATGATCCCATCGAGAATCAGTGCCGTTGACTCGTCTACTGGTGTCCCCTTTGCTCTACTCAGTGGGCCACACTTATGGGTGTCGTGAGGTAGCTCGATGCTGTGATGTGGGGAGCACATTACCTCAAATGGGATGGCTGCTCTCTAGCCCTGTAGATGCCCCCCTAATGGTCTAGAGGCTATGAAGACTCAGCTCAAGGTGACGTGCCCAGCGATGGCCATCCAGTGTGGGAAAAAGTCTTTTGTGATCCTCTGCTGTTTGGGACTGTTATTTGCTGCTGATTGCAGGAGTATCAGCCTTTGCTTCTTTTGTTAGAGGTCAACATCTCCTGATGTCACCTAGAGAGAGAGAGCCTTTCTTGTGGCTGTGCCCGCCCAGTGAGTGAGGTTAGCATAGAGAGTGAGGGCCTGTGTTGTGGCTGTGCTCGCCCCCTGTGAGGGTAGTCTAGGGTAGTGGCAGCCTGTTCAGTGCTGACGAGTGAGAGTTCGTGCTGGTGGATGTCTCCCTCCAGGGAGTTTCTTTTTCGGTTGTTTCAGTTTACGCTTTGAATCTCTCTAGCCAAAGAGTTTTGCTGTGGCAAAGGTTAAGGATTGCTGTTGCTGACAGAAATGCAGTATTACTGGGCGATTGGAACTGTGTATGCAACGCTGACGATAGATCCCATGAAGGTATAGAGATGCCTGTGCAAGAGAGAACGGCTTGGCGGCAGCTTGAACTAGGATGCGAGCTGGTTGATTGGGTCTCTTTTGAAGACCTTAAAGCTTTGAAAGTCTATACCTGGCATAACAAACATTCGGATTGCTCCTGGAGGGCGGCATGGCTTGATAGGATATACTTTAGCCAAGGTGGCTGGTGGATCAAGCCTTTGGTTCAAGGGAAAGTAAGAAGTAATGTTATTACTTCTGATCACTTCCCTGTTGTGGTGTACTGTGATCTTGTGGGAGTGCAGAATGCGCACAGAGGCCCGGTCCCCAACAAATGAAATCTGGCTTTGATGGGAAGTAAGTCTTTTGACGAAGAGGTTGCAAATACATGGAAGTGGCTGCTCAGGGTTGTCAACACCCTCTCAGAAAGTGGAATGCTTGTATCTCTGCAGTGGTGAATGCAGCTAAAAATCTTGGGAGAGCAAAGGCCAAGTGGAGGTGTGAGGCTGAAGCTCTGGCCAGTGAGTGCAGAATCAGCGTTCTGCTGGTTCTCCAAGGTAGTCCACAGGATGCACATCTGGCAGCGCTTTTAAGCGCAACTGACCAATTCTTGCGGGTCTGTGAACATTCCAGAATTGCTTCAGCGTGCATTCAGTCTCGGTTGAGATGGATGGATGAGGGCAATAGACCTACTTTCTTTTTCTTTAATGCAGTAAAAGAAAAAAGGGAAAATGAATGCATTTCTGTTATTTGTGATGAATCCAGGAATTTGGTTAATGGTGAAAAAGCTATAGCAGAGGTGTTTACTAGACATCTTGCAGGCCTCTCAGGCTCTAGTACCGGTCCTCCTAGTAATTACAAGGAAAGATTGGATGCATTTTTATCGAAGATGCCTAGAAAAGTGGAGACACATGAAGCCATAATGTTGCAGAAACCTTTCATGGAAGCAGAGGTTAAGTTCACGGTCATGCAGGTGGCTAAAGAAAAGGCCCCAGGGCCTGAGACAGTATGCCAATTGATTTTTCCAATGCTATTGGGAATGCTGTAAGAAGGAGATACTCTTGCTGGTTAATTGGTGCTATCAGAAAGGTGTGCTACCCGGCAGCATAAACACGGGAGTAATTAACCTGATTCCAAAAAGTCACAGAGTAAGCCCAAATCGACCACTCTCCATGCTAAACTTGGTTTACAAGGTGATTGGCTAATAGGATCATGTTTATACTGGGGAGGCTAATCCATCAAAATCACTTTTGTTTTGTTACAGGAAGAAATATATATGAAGCAATACTTAATGCATCGTTGGTCATGGACCATGCTGTTACGCAGAACGAGAGGGTTTTGATGCTAAACCTTGATCTGGAAAAGGCCTATGATAGGGTCAGCTGGGACTTTGTCCTGAAAACAATGGAAGCTCTTGGGTTTGGCGTCGGATTTTGTCAGCTTACTGAGATGCTTGTCTCCAATGCTCAGTTAATAATCTCTGCCAATGGATATCATTTTCAGTCTTTCTCTCAGCCCTTAGTGGCTTGTATGAGTTATCTTTTGGTTTTGCACTTTGTCTAATCGAATCCTATCTACTCTCCTTCCTTCCTCCTACTTGCATCCTACTCTCTCTCTCTCTCTCTCTCTCTCTCTCTCTCCGTTCGTCGCTCAGCTCCCGTAGCTCTCCCGTTCGTCGCTCATTGTCGTCTCGCTGCTTAGCCCGTCTGTCGTTTGCCTCAGCTGCCGCCTGCCATGCCTAACCTATCTACCTAGCTAACCTAGCTAACCAGCTAGCAGAGCTGCCGCCAGCAGCCAACAGTTGCCAGAAGCCAGCAGCCCCCAACAGCCGTCAGCCGCCAGTCCCCCCCCAGTCCCCCCTAGCCTGTCGTCACCAACAAACCCTTCAGTCCCGTCGTCAACAGCCCCCCCCCCCCCCCTTCCCTCCAACCCTAACCCTTACCCTTACCCCGAGTTAGGCTAAACCCTAACCCCGAGTTGGGCTAAACCTCCAACCCAACCCGGGGGTTAGGTTCAGCTAGGGGGTTCTACAGACAGCCAATTATGGACTAGCCTACCCTCTCCTCCAAGTCCCCCTCAACTCCTTCAACCTCCATCAAGACTCGGTACTCTACAGTTGCAGCAATGAAACCCTCTCCGTATGCACGCAATTATCAACAAGAAGGCTCCAAACGACCCATCCTTGGCAACAAGATCAGATTTTTTATCTACAGCAAGCAGTGAGAGAGCTACGATTGGAACTAGCAGAAGTAAAAGCTCGACTTCACATTCTGGAAGGGCCTGGTAAGCAGGCGGTAATTTTTGAGGCTGTAAAATCTTGAAAGGACTCCTCCCCTACCCCACAGCTAGTCTCTACAGTCAAAGATCTTGTTCACATTGAAGTACAAACTTCTAAGAAGGAAGTGATTGTGGAAGTGGATATCAAAGCAAGTAAGTCTGATATTCAAGCAAAGATTAAAGAACACGAAGCTAGATGTGATAATGCGCTGAAGATTAGAATAGGGGGACTTCCAGAAGATTGGTACAAAGAGGAGGACACTTATAGTGAAATATTGACAAAGATCAAAGCAGGCTTGCGCAAGATTGAATGGACGTATGATGATGAGTAGGATGATGATGACTCGAGGCCGGTTTCTATTATGCACTACAAAGGTCAGGCAATCCTTACACTGAAGTCAAAAGATATGCGAATCAAGCTTCTTCGACAAACAAGCTGAAGGGTACCAAAGTATGGATAGCTGAGGAGCTTACACAAGCTCAACTAAAAAATAAGGCAACTGAATTAGCTAAAGTCAGGGCTGCCAGAAAGGATGGAAAATGGACAGTTTACCGTGAAGGTGTAGCCCTAATCAGAGAGTTTAAATCAAAACCAAAAGACTCTCAGTCTTAAACTGATGTATGGCTGATTACTCTTTCAGACTATTATGCAGGTACTCTAAATAAATGGGGGTTTCTTTTGCACTCCTTGGGAGCTGCCATGCGCCCTCCCTAAAGCAGTTGTACTAGAGGGTTTCTTGCTGTCCCATAGACCTTTTGGTCTTCAGCGGACGTTAATAGACTTTCTTTCTTTCTTTCTTTCTTTGCAAGGTCAATAAGGCAAGGTAGCCCTTTTGCACCCCTCCTCTTTGCAATAGTTATTGAGCCTTTACTTTGTCAGATTGACTATTAGATGAGCTCAGGAAGCATCAGGGGTGTTCAGCTGCCAGATGGCTCCTCCTATTGTTCTCAGTTCTTTGCTGATGACAATACCAGCTTCTTGAATGCCACTGAAGACAATGTTCAAAGTTTCATGCAGTTAGTTGATGAGTTTGCTGCGCTCTCGGATTCAAAGTAAGTTGACTGCTGTGTGGCTCTCATGGGAAGACAAACCTGAATGGACAGAGAATTTTCAGCTTAAATGGATCCCTCAAGGTCAAGTGTTTAGGTACCTTGGATGCCCATTGGGAGTTGGGGTATCTCTCAAGGATAGATTTGATTGGGCCTTTCAGAGAATAAAAGGTAAGTTTGATAAGTGGAAAGGGAAGCCTCTCTCTCTGGCTGGTAGGCTTACAGTTGCCAAACATGTAATGGAGTCACTCTTGATTTATGTGTTGTCTCTGATGCCTTTCTCTAATGCATGTTTAAAGAAAGTGGACAGTTGCATTGCCAATTTTGTGTGGGAAGGTAGATGGAACTCCTTCAGTTGGGATCTAGTTACTACACCTAAATCTGCTGGGGTCTGGGTTTAATGCGCATAAAGACTAAGAATGAGATGCTATGCTTGAAATGGCGACCGTTGATTTCAAGTGAAAAGCCATGGGCTAGACACTTGATTAGTTGCAATACTTCGAAGGTGATCAGTTCGCCTTGGCAGGATGTCATTTTGTCTGATTTGCCAGTCAGGCTCCCATAGTCGGAGTTCCTGGCTAGACTGCTGCAGATTTGGAAAGAAAAATTTCAAGGCTCTACTTGGTCGGGTCTTAGATCGCTTCACGGTGATGCCTCTTTGGGCAGGTCAATCTGGTTGAATGAGTATGCATTTATTGATGAACCGGCTTTGATTGCCTAAAGTTGCTGCGCGCCTATTCAGGAAAGGCGTAAGAACATTCAGAGAAATCTGGGATGCGGGTGGACAGAAATGGTTGGATGCTGCTAGCATCAAAGTAGCATTTACTTTATCTATTGCTGAGACTGCAGTAATCAGAGAGCTGATTGGGAGAATTAAAGAGGAGTGGCCGACTAGTCCTTTCTTCAAGGTTAACAACTCTTTCAAGGGGTATGTATGGAAAAATGGAAAGCCTTTTTCAAAACTTAGTCTCAATGATTTCAATGAGGGGGCTTGAGTGAGTGTTGCTACAGTTGCAAGAGAACAATGGAAAACAGTGGCTCCCCTGAATAGGACAGAGATTTGGGCGATGAGACTTCAAAGGATTTGGAAAGCCACCCCCTCTGTTAAACTAAACTTCATGTTATGGAGAGTTTTGGTAGGGAAGCTGCCAGTCAGAGGTAGGATCTCAAAGTGGAACCCGAGAGTGTCGCCTTTATGCCTGATGAGTGGAAGACAGATAGAGACTCAGTATCATTTAGTGTGGGACTGCATGATTGTTCGTGCCTTTTGGAGAGGAGTAGTGAGAAGATTTTCTTCAGTGCAGATTCATTTCAACATCAGATGGAAGGTAGCACTGCTAGGTGATACAAATGGCATGAATGATGAGCTCTATGAGATTTGGCAGTTGGTAAGGGGTTCAAGTATTACCTAGTCTGGTCTTTCAGGAACAGAGTGGCGTTCAAGAAGATGCTGGTGTCTAGTCTGTCTGTGGAGGGTTTCATAGTGGATTTCAAAAGAACCGCCTGCTTCTTTGGAAGAAAAAATTTGCCCTTAAAACTGCAGACTGGATTTTGTCGTAAATATTGGTTTAGCTGTTTTGTCCTTCTCCTGAAGGCCGATCTTCTCTTTTGTACAGTTTTTTTAAAAACTTGTTAATAAATTTTGTTCCTTTTCCCACAAAAAAAAAAGGAACATATCGAAAGTAGCATTCTGCATTTTCTCCAGTCTTGTTTCTACCTCTAAAACATTTAGTCGTGGAAAATATAAAAAACATGACATCATTTTCCGTTAAGAGATCAGGCTTCTTGTACATATACCTCTCACAACATGGCTGAAAGTAACATTTTCAATCCCAACATATGCAAAAGTGACAATCTACATGAATGATCACAAGGAAGGTATGAAAGGTGACATTGGGGCCCAATACTGATGTCTCCCAGAAATGGCTGACATTCTTCATGTGTATGCAGCTGTCCATAAGGATCTGACGGCAGCTTTTGCAACAATTAATGGGTGTGCCATGCTGAAATAGGCTTCTATTTAGTATGAAAGAAACAGACGAGCAAAAAGATCCTCATGTTTTTCACATGATTACAAACCAGAATAAAACTATGGCTCGATGGTACAGCGTGACTGTAAGAGGGGGAGTTGCATAACCATATAGATAGGCATAATAAATTTCAATTTTTTATAATATCATGGCACCAATGTAATCCATCAGGATGAAAGCAAAGATAATGAGGAGCTCTTAGTCCAAGTGGTCGAGCAGTAACTTTAATAATTAGGGATAATAAACTTCCATTTCCATCATGTCATGGTGCTACTGTAATTCTCTAGGAAAAAGGCAAAGATGGTTAGGAGCTCTCAGTCCAAAGGTAGCACATACGCTAAGGGGACGGAGAGTGTAGGAGTTTCACATTCATTAGTGAGCATGTAGAGAATTTGTCTTTTGTGGTAGAATCCATGCCTTTTTAGTGTTTTCAAATCTGAACAGGGCCATGAAAACATGTTCTTATTTTTATGAATGTGTTTTTTCTAAAAAACTCTTGAAGTATTATGTTGAAGTGAGTCTTTGGGTTTGTAGGTCCACAAATCTTGATAGCTGGACTCCCGAGCAGTTGAAGACTATGAGTTATGGTGGAAATGGAAGAGCTCTAACATACTTCAAGCAGCATGGTTGGAATGATGGAGGAAAGATTGAATCCAAGTACACGTCAAGGGCAGCTGAGCTTTATCGCCAACTTCTTGCAAAAGAAGTTTCTCAAAGTGTGAAAGATGGAATTATGGCTTCCAAAACAGATCCTTCCAACAATTCTGCCTCCGGTGCTTATTCTGTCGATGATATTACAAATGGAAAAAGCCCAAGTGAAGGCTTGGATAGCATAATCACTGAGCTGCATAGTGTACCAGTGGCACCAATTGCCACTCATCCTTCCTCCACTGGTGTTGGAAAAAGACCTGCTTCACTTGGTGCAAAGAAAGTGTCAGGAGGGAAGTTGGGCTCCCTTGGTGTAAAAAAGCTCGTGTCCAAGGTCTACTTCAACACCCTCCTTGAATTCATGTATACGGGTTTGAAAGTGGGTCTTTTTTTGTTTGTCTTGATGCTCATTTTTTTCTGTAGGACACGGTAAGCAGTGTCCTAAATGTATGTAGGTGTGGAAGTGCCAGCTCTTGGACAGGGATATTGATAAAGGGGGTCAGAATTTGTGAATTTTAGCAGTAAGCTGAATCAGTTACTGCTTACCCGCTTAGAAACTCTACAAATGTGCTGTATGGGAGTAAATCTGTCTTTGGACACGGCTTTTTTAGATCGCGTCCCCAACTGGTTGTAGGCCTTTTTTAGCAAATCCTCTGCTTGCAGTTACTTAGATTTGCCTTATGTTGAAGAGAGGTTCAAGTGCCGTTTTTCCATGAAACTCCAAATTGTTGGACTACTCTTTTTATGTACCATGATTTCACATTGTCTAAAGCCATGATATGCCCAGGATTCCCTTCAGAGATGGTCAAAGAATGGGTGAGCAGATCTTCTTTTAGGCACTGGAAGACTTATTCAAATGGGTCTGTTTAGGCAATGAGGTGGCATTGCTGATTTAGATGACCCACCTCCTTCACCTCATTCAATGTCTCTTGTCAATATTAAGTTTCCTTGAGTTCTTGTACAACATTTCCATATGAAGCCATCTGCTAATGGTGCTTTTTGCTGAAGTGGGTTTCCAGAACTCTGCATCTTCCATTTATTCATCTTGCTCACTGCAGTATATTATTCTCCTTAATTTAATTCATTCGTGCATACATACTTTTGTACTCGATAGTGAAGCAGGTGGGTTTGTGATCTAGTATAACGTGAGTAGTGTGCTGTGACTGCTACTAGAAAGACATCTGCATGCAATAGTTTCACCTTATCGTATGCTTTGCAATGGGAACTCATAACTCTGAAAGGATCGTTTACTATGCTTATTATGAATGCATGCAACATACTCGATAAAACATATTTTTAAGGGGGAACCTTGAGCTTTGACAGGGGGTGATAACTTGGGATAAATACTTTTGAAAGAGAAGCTTATGAAAGCGTGGGTTTAACTATGTTTGATGCATGCATAACCGTAATTGTTGCTTCAAGAAACTATGATGCTCCTCACGGTCTTCACAGCTTTTTGCAAGTTCATTGTTGTAGATCAACACCATGTGACTACCTCCTATAATTGACAGCACAAAGTAAATGCTTGATCAGGAAGTAGCTTGCTTCGTCTTTGTCTGTCTTTCATCCTGTTCCAGTTTAAGCAGAGAAGCGTGATAAAAGTATGGATGTAATCATGTCCATGCATGCATCGTGGTAATTTTGCTTCAAGTAGCTGTGGTGCTCATCACTGTGTTGAGAGCTTTTTGTAAGCTCATTGATCTAGATCAACACTGTGTTAGTAACATCCTGTTCCAGTTTTATGTATTAAGTTTTTGAGTTCTCTTTCGTTGCAGCCAAATGAAAATCTTTACAACCAGAAACCTTTGGAACAATCTCAGCAGCCTGTTGCTCTCACACATACTGCAGCAGCACAACCCTCTCAGAGTTCCCGCTTTATTTACACTGAAGATTCCTTGCCATCAACAAATATGGCTAAAAAGGCTCCTGGTTCTAATGTCCATATTTCTGCACCATTGATGGGTGCTGCAGATTTCTTTTCTGAGTTTGGAAGTTTGCCCAGCCTGAAGAAAAAGTCCATAAATGGCCGTCCAAAGGAACAGGTGAGAACTTAAGCCCTATCCATCGAAAAGGAGTGTGCGCAGTATGGCTTTCTTAATACTAAAAAAATGGTAATAGACACTGAACTAAGAATTGGTAACACTGCATGTGGTTTGCTAGGACACTGCATGTGGTTCTGGTCATTAATATCAGTTATTGCTTACTGCTCTGTAAAAGGTATAAAGCGTGGGAACCTTTTCGTCCAGTCTTTAGACTCGGGAGATCATAGATAATATAGTCTAGTTGGATCGCAAAATATTGATCTGCATTGCATGTATGTATGGTTCCAAGGTCGTGTGGTAAACACTTACGGTTGAAGACGAGAGCCGGCCCGATGCGCGATGAAGTAAGGGTGGGAGTGGCTTTTGGTTGGATGATGCAACCAATAGTCCGGCGGGTCCAGGACATAAAAGTTGAATATCGTAAATGGGACAGGTCCAATCTTCCAGAAAGGATTGCGCCAAAGTTTTGGGACTGCTCATAGCCAAATCACGAACTGCCAAAAAAGTTGAATATCGTATATGTACAACTCCAATCTTCCATAAAGGATTGCGCCAAAGTTCTAGGATTGCTCGTAGCCAAATCACAAACTGGCTGGCTGGAGCAGGCTGACCTGATTTGTGATCAATTTGGAAGCCCTGGGCTTGGATGCTCGCGTTGAAACTGTCTTCTCCAAAATAGTTGAATATCGTATATGGACAGCTCTAATTTTCCACAAAGGATTACACCAAAGTTCTGCGACTGCTCGTAGCCAAATCACGAATTGCCAGAAAAGTTGAATATCGTATATGGACAGCTCCAATCTTCCACAAAGGATTGCGCCAAAGGTCTGGGACTGCTCATAGCCGAATTCCAAACTGGCTGGCTGGATCAGGCTGACCTGATTTGCGATCATCTCGAAGCTTTGGGCTTGGATGTTGGTGTTGAACTCTCTTCTCCAAAGTTGCTGCTGTCTTCTTGGTCTTGGGACCATTGTCACCAAGGAAAGTGACAATCCTAAGCTCAGGTACCACTGAAACCTTTTCCAAGACTTCAAACCCACACCTGGCACTGATTGGCAGCAAAGAAGGGAGCTGGAAATTGCATTGTAGCAAGTAGAAGGGCTCCTAGGTGGGCTGGAAATCAGATCGCAGCAAGGGCTCTCCCTTTGGAACAGTTCGCAGCTGCAAGAAGACTAGGGGATAGCACTGGGATTGGCCGTACAATGCTTGGAAACCTGTGTGCCTCGGAAGGTTTTATTGCAATAGAAATAACTTTGTGCCACTGGCTCTGAGAAGAGTATGAAGTTGAGTACAATACTTCTTGATACTTGGAGCTCTGAAGCACTTCTTTTATGGACTTGGCCTAGCAAAAAGCTAGGCCTGCTTTCTAAAAGCTATTTTTCTGCTCTTGCCCAGGTTTAGGGCACTTTTAATGGCTTTTTAGGCCTAGTGGCCCCTTCATTAAATGGGGTGCCACTTTCTAGAAGCTCCTGGTGCTTTTTGCCTCGTGAGACCTGCTTGTTGGCACCTGCCCCATTAATTATGGGCCTTTTTGTACTCTTCCAAGTCCTACACATCAATTAAACAAACATCAACAGTTTAACCCATTAAAGGTTAGTTAAAAAATGCATTCTAGTTCTTGGACTAATCCTAGCACAGTTCTTAGGGAATGGTGTTCTGTCTTTCTGGATGTGGGAACGTTGTTGCTAGGTGGAGGGCCTATCGGGAACGCTTGGGAATGTTCCCAGTACTGGAAACGCCAAGGAATGCCTGGGAATGAAGGACAAATTGATGTAATGGGATGATGCCTAGGGTCCTAAGGTCTAAGGTTGTGAGTGTGTGAACACATGGTGTGCCTGGATAGGTATCAGTAGGTGTGATTGAGTGAATCTAGGGGTGTGGTGTGTGATTGAGAGAATCATGGAACTGATTGAGAGATTTGTGGATCTAGATGCTCTACTGAGCTCACATGTGATGTCACTTGTTAACTACCTTCTCTATTTCCTACTGCAGATAACGGGAGTAGCACCAATATTGTTCCACCCAGCCTTTCTTGCTGAAACGTGAGAGCTAACAGAGAATTCGAATTCAAAACATACGTGAAAACTCATTCTCACCTCTCACTAGCTTCAACAAGCCCCATCTCCCTAGACGGATCTAGATGCCACATGTCATCATTATAGGGCCTCACTAATGCAACATTTCACCCCTCTCTTGGGATGCTTTAATTTCCTTTGCCCCTAGGCACATTTCTTGCATTAGACCCTTAGCCTTAGATCCACCTAGTCTGGTGCTATCAACCCTCACCTAGGACCTTGACATTAATTCCCTCCCGGTCATTTACATGAAGCGCAAATAAATATATTACAAATATAGATCCTTTAAGGCGACTGATTCTTCCGAGGTCATGCTACCTCGGCTAGAGCGTAACATTCCTTCCCTCTTCAGACATCAACGTTCTCGATGATAAAGTCTGGGAACACTCTCCGCAACTGGTATACGGATTCCCAGGTAGCTTCGGATAGAGGCTGACCATGCCATGCAACCAACACCGTGGGTATCTTTCGATTTCGTATTTGCATTGTTCCTTGGTCCAGGATTCTTGTTGGTTTGCGCCTTGCATTATCCTCTATCTCCTGAAACAAAACCACACCTTCGATTAGTGAGTCACCTGTATGTAAAAATTTCTTTAAGCGCGAAACATGAAAAACCGGGTGCACCTTACACCCTTGTGGCAATTCTAATTTATAGGCTACCTTGCCTATTCTCTTTAGAATTAACCACGGCCCACAGTATCGAGGTGATAACTTAGCACACTCTCCTGAAGACTTCGAGTGCGAAGGAACTCTAAGAAAAACTTTTTCTCCTTCCTTAAATATTCTCATAGACCGGTTTTCATCCGCATACACCTTGGCTCTATCCATAGCCTGGCGGATATTAGCTCTCGCAAGTGCTAGCGTCTCCCGTATGTGAACCACAAAGTTCGCGGCACTAGGCACTTTTTGAGGTACTCCGTAGTTCAGCTCAAACGGACTGAACCCCGTAAAGGAATGTTTTCTATCATTGTAGGCAAACTCTAACAATGGCAACCACTTGTCCCATGTATGTTGCCTCAATGACACATATGCCCCCAGCATATCCTCTAAAGTCTGGTTGACTCTCTCCGTCTGACCATCCGTCTCAGGATGATCCCCACTACTCATTCCCAACTCAGTCCTTAGTGTCTCAAATACCGCTGTCCAAAAATGACCGGTAAATCTGACATCTCTGTCTGACACTATGGATCTAGGCAATCCATGCAGACGAAATATATGTCTAATAAACAAATCCGCCACTTGCGGGGCACTAACAGATTCTCTAGTCGGAATGAAGTGAGCCATCTTGGTTAGACGATCAACCACCACAAGGATAGAATCATACCCTCCTTGTGTTGTAGGCAGCCCTACAATAAAGTCCATTGGAATGCTCTCCCACTTACTTAGTGGTATTTCCAAGGACTGTAAAAGTCTGGGTGGCTTCACCCGCTCGGCCTTGCTTACCTGACACGAGAAACACCGTGTCAGATATTCATGAATATGCTTTTTCATCTTTGGCCAAAAGAAATCTTGCTTCACGAGATCATATGTCTTCTCGACCCCTGGATGTCCCGCACATGGGCTATCATGGCACTGTTGAATGACTCTCTGCCTGAGATCATTCTGACTAGGTACTACTACCTTGCCATTTCTTTTTAGCATACCATCCCTTATGGTATATCTTGCATAAGTTTGGCCTTTTCTGGATGCCAGGTCATCCTTTTCATTTTCCCCGGGTCTAAACACATGAGCTTTAGGCCATAAGCTCTGGAGAAACTCGTCCACCTTTTGAGTTTCTCTAATCTCGGTCATTAGAGCACTCTCTAATACCGTAAAACTCATATTGTGCATAATGCGAGACAACGCATCAGCAACCTTATTATCCTTCCCTCTTCGGTACCGAATCGTCAAATTAAACTCTTGCATGAGCTCTGCCCACCTAGCTTGGCGGCCCCTCAAGTTAGGCTGTTTACAAAAATGTTTCAGAGTATCATGATCCACATCCACATAAAACTCTGAACCATACAAATAATGCCTCCATGTTTTCAAAGCATGGATAACAGCATACAACTCTAATTCATGAGTTGGCCAATTCCTTTGAGAGGGAGAAAGCTTCTTGTCAAAGGCTACTGGCCTTCCCTCTTGAAGGAGAACTGCTCCTACTGCAATGCCACTTGCATCGGTTTCCAGGAACAACGGTTTCTGGGGATCAACTATTTTTAACACCGGTCCTGTGACCACAGCTTGTTTTATGGTGTTAAAACTTTCTTGTTGATTCTGTTCCCATATAAAAGGTACTCTATCTGAGGTCAGATCAGTCAATGGCGATACCATTTTGGAATATCCTTTGATATGCCTTCTATAAAACTGGACAAATCCCAAGAATGATCGCAACGTGGTCAGACTTTGAGGGATTGGCCAAGTCAGTATCGTAGCCACTTTCTTTGGATCCATTTCTACCCCCTCTGGAGTAATTATGAATCCTAAATATTTAAGCCTAACCATACACAGTATAGTTTTCTTTTTATTTACATAAAGACTGGCTTTCCTCAAAGTACTGAATACTATTCTTAAGTGTTCACGATGCTCAATAATACTTTTACTGAACAGTAGAATATCGTCAATAAAATGTACTACAAACTTTCCGATATACAGACGTAGTAAATCGTTCATAAGCATGACGAATGTCGCTGGAGCATTGGTAAGTCCGAAGGGCATTACCAAAAACTCATAATGACCAAACCTGCTTCTGAAAGTGGTTTTATGCACATCCTCGGCTCTAATCCGGATCTGATGGTAGCCACACTTAAGATCTATCTTGCTGAAAATCACGGCTCCATGTAATGCATCTAGCAAATCATCAATCCAAGCCATCGTATACCTGTGCTTAACAGTGATATTATTCAATGCTCTGTAATCTATACAGAGGCGAAACGTATCATCCTTTTTCTTCTTTAATATCACTGGCGAAGCAAAAGGTGAGAAACTTGGTTGAATCTGCCCCAACTTTAGGTATTCTTCCAGTTGTCTACGCACTTCCGCCTCTTCAGTAAAACTCATTCTATAGGGAGGTCTATTTACAGGTTCTGCCCTCGGAATCAGTTCAATCTTATGCTGAACATTCCGCTCTGGAGGTAACCCATAAGGTAGTTCATCCCTAAAACATTCAGAGAACTCCTCTGTTATAAGATTAGCCAGCTTTGCATCTCACCACTTTGCGTAACATCAGTGCTAGTCTAAGAATCATCAACCGGCTCTACCGATGCTGTGCAAAGGAATAAAAAACTCTTCTTGAGCTTTTCGGATTTCCATCACGGAAACCAACGGTCCCTGAGGTATATCTTTCTCACCTCGTAAGACATAAAGCACATCATTCATCTTGAATTGATATACGTGCTTTTTTCAATCAATGGCTGGATTCTTTCTACAATGGCACGCCATACCCGGGGCTATATCTGCATGAGCAAGCTTGGTCATTTCGAAATCAAGCTTCTCAGCATAGTCCTGAATACGAAGCTCCAACTGGGTAACCCTTTGGTCCCATACTTCAGTCGAACTTCCATCTGCCATCCTGACTGTATATGCATAGTCAGATAGACTTGTCTTTAACTTCAGCCTCTTCACGAGCTTGGAGTTAATACAACACAATGACATCATGATTGGCCACTTGCCCTTTCATTTTAATTAACTCCCTATCATTAAAGGTTGTATACCCCGTTGCTGCGGGCTTAGATAGGATGTTATCAGGTGCACTTGTTACTAGCTTAGCAACAGACACACATAACAAACAAGGTACTGACCTCTGAGAAGATCTCGCTAGCTGAATCTGCACCGCTCTGGGACTTCCCTCTATTTCCACGTCGCATTCTGAGACTACCATCTCAGCCATCCGACGATCCTTATTACGTGGACAATCCTTCCACTAATGAGGCTGAAGGCAACTGAAACATAAGTCTTCTCTCCTCGCTTTTTCTCATTGTTCTGGGTTTAAGGGAGACTTTGACCAAGCCCGAGCTGCCATTGGGGTTACTTTTCTCTTCACTCCAATGGTGGTACTTGGTTTAGGAGTTTCAGCTGGTTTCGCCTGCTTGGCTTGACCACTCGGCTGAGAACCACTCCCTTTACTAATCCATTTCTTCTTAAACCCAGATTTCTTTTGGTACCCATATTGGGTTCCGACCTGTGCAAACCCACTTGGCCTGCTGCCCTTGGCATCCTCATAGTTCAGGGCTATGGCTATTGCATCATCTAACGTGTTCACGTACTTAGCCCGAACTTCCATTTTTATCCGATCATTCAATCCAAATATGAAATCTTTCACTTGGATTGATTGAGGCAGGGGTTCATCGACCTTCATTACGCTCTCTCGAAACTTCTCAGTGTATTCTGCCACTGATAAATTTCTCTGACGAAGGTTCCTATATTGATCCCAAGCTCGAGATGCTTCGTTAGGAGGTAAGAAGTGTTTCCTGAATTCTCTTTTAAACCCCTCCCAGGTAGTGGATGCTATACCATCTTTTTGTTGCTTAATCCACCACCGATCCGCTGCCTCACTAAACATGTGGGTGGCCTCGCGGATCTTCTTGATATCATTCCTGATTTCACAAATGGCGAACGCCTTGTCCCATTTGTGTAATCAGGTCTCAATGACATCAGAACTACGGTCGTTCATCCGACCAGAATACTTTTTTCGGCCTGTAATTGGCAATATTTGGTACTTTAGCCTTCCTAGGCTCGACCGTATGGACACTAGACTCCGGTTCCATTGGAGCCTTTCCTTTCTCCTCTCGAGAAGGTCTGGCAGACATACTATGTATTGCTCTCCTAAGTTCAGACTGCCCTGCATTTGTCTGTAACTGTTGCGCTAATAATTGCTGCAAGGCATCCTCAAGTAATGCAATCCTGCGAGATAAGGTGTGAGCTCCTGGGCGCGACACCTGCTGGGTCGGCCGGACTCCTGACTCACCAGGGTCCCTCCTGGAAGCCCCTTCTTCTGCTTCCATTTAGTTCAATGGGTGTTTTGTTTTGTTTTTTTTTGTTTTTTTTAAAACACCGCTAGAACACTGTATTTACAAACTGACACAATTCAGTGTACTGACACTCTGACACAATTCCCTATACTAGGGAATACGTGCAATCCCAGATTCACACTAACCAGGCATTGCATAGTCTCAAGCATAATCTGTCCCTGCTACAGCATCAAACCTTCATGCATACTAATTATTAACAAAACCTCTTCATGCAAGCGGAGCATCAATAAAACTAAATCATGAAAGGCCAAAGAAAGTTCCTTGGTCAATCACTCCTGTCTCAGCTCCATAAACTCGAATTCCCGAAGCCTGCAGCCTCCACGTACTGCTTGCTCACAAATGATACGCTCCTCTATCTGGAATCCGTCTCCGCTGCGTGGCCTTAAAAGGCTATGACTGTGAGTGCGTTGGAAAATAGGTTAAAATTTACTATGAGCCAGAGAACGTAGGCACAGGATTTACGACGGAACAGACATTGATCGTCTGTTTTTTTTAAAAAGTCTCACAGGTCTTCCGTAACCTCCGTAATCTTTGCCTACACGACCTTGGAGGCTCTGACTGTAAGTGCGCCAAAATGTAGTTAGCCACGCAACATATCATACGAGCCCCTGTTAGGCCCGAGCAGATACTACGAACAGTGCGGGAGGACCACCACATCGTTCATCGTCATGGGCAGCAACCCCTCCCAATTTCGTCGATCACGTATCGATTCGCAGGTCTCACGTAATACGAGCTCCTGTTAAGCCAACGCGGGAGCGCCACCAAACAGATACGTCGTCACCCTTGTTACACACCTCTTCTATCTACAGGCAAATCCACGACCAGTCCTTCATACACGACTTCCTAGTGTGGAGATGCTTTCGACTTCATTACGATTCAACAAACAATAGACCGTTCGTAGCTCTTGTCACAGCTCACGAACCCC